>NC_051180.1:22275812-22418829 GCF_013339695.2 Rhipicephalus sanguineus
CACAGGGGAGGTTCGTTCAAGCACGGTGTAAGGGCCCAGGTATCTGTGAACGAATTTTTCACAGAGCCCCGGTGTACGAATAGGAGTCCAGAGGAGCACTTCGTCGCCTGGGTGGAAAGACACAACTCTACGTGTCTCATCGCAACGAACTTTCCTCTTGGCCTGAATGGCAGAGGTGTTGGCGCGGGCAATTTCACGGCAGCGGGTGACGCGGGCAGCGAACTCTTCTGGAAGGGACGCTGATGGGACAGAGGGCGCGGACAAGAAGCTGGTGTCCAGACCAAAAGACGGTGCACGGCCATACACGAGGAAAAACGGGCTGTAGCTTGTAGTGCGTTGTATGGCAGTATTGTAGGCAAACGTAACGAAAGGCAGTATTGTGTCCCAGTTCTTGTGATCGGGCTGAACATACATAGAGATCATGTCTGACAACGTTCGGTGAAAACGCTCGATGAGACCATTTGTCTGCGGGTGATAGGCCGAGGTGGTCTTATGGATGGTGTCAGAGGCCTGTAGGACTTCAGCGAGGACATGAGAAAGAAAGGTCTTGCCACGGTCACTAAGGAGAACTCGAGGGGCGCCGTGGCGCAAGATAATGGCACGCAGGACAAAGTCGGCGACTTCGGAGGCAGCACCTGAAGGAAGAGCGGCCGTCTCAGCGTAGCGAGTTAAGTGGTCTACGGCAGTAACGATCCAGCGATGACCGGCGGGTGTAATTGGAAGAGGTCCGTATAAGTCTATGCCCACGAACTCGAAGGGAGCGGACGGGCACGGTAGAGGTTGTAAAGGGCCGGCGGGAAGAGATGTCGAACGTTTTCGGTGCTGGCATGACGAACAGGACTCGACGTACTTGGAAACACTCGTGGAAAGGCCAGGCCAGAAGCAGCGAGTCTTGATGCGATCGTAGGTTTTATGAAATCCTAAGTGGCCAGCTGTCGGGTCGTCGTGAAAGGCTTCTAAAACTTGGAGACGAAGTGAGCGAGGGATGACTGGGACCCATCGGTTACCGAGAGGATGGTAAATGTGCCGAAGGAGCGCTCCATCGTGAAGTTTGAAACGCGCGAGCTGTCGCCGTAAGCGGCTGTTGGGAGCACGGGACGAGCCAGTGAGCCGATCGATGATTGTACGGCAGTATGTATCTGTACGTTGGAGCACGGCGAGGTCTGTGGACTGAAGCAAGTTATCCGGCGCAGTAGACTTGATGGGACTAAGGCTGGTCATCTGCGTGGTCGCTTCGCTGAGAGGTGCCGCACAGGAGGTAGGTGTGTCATGGTTATTTGCGACAACGGACAACGCGACAAAGCGTCAGCATCTTGGTGTTTCCTACCCGACCTGTATGTGACAATGTAGTCATACTCCTGGAGTCGGAGCACCCAAAGGCCGAGGCGTCCTGACAAGTTCTTCAGAGAGGACAACCAACAGAGCGCATGATGGTCTGTGACGATCGTAAAACGGCGGCCGTACAAATAAGGGCGAAACTTTTGCACAGACCACACGATGGCCAGACATTCTTGTTCAGTGATGGTGTAATTCCGTTCAGCTGGAGAGAGAGTGCGACTCGCGTAAGCCACTACTTGCTCTTGCGAAGTCTGGTCATGCTGCAGCAGTACAGCGCCGATTCCATGCCCACTTGCGTCAGTGTGCAAGATAGTAGGTGCTGTGGGATCGAAATGGCGAAGAACTGGCCCTGATGTGAGGCATCGCTTGAGGGTCTGGAAAGCAGCTTCACAGTCATCCGTCCAAACGAAGGAAGCACTTGTGGTCATAAGTTTGTGAAGAGATGCTGCGATAGTGGCGAAATCACGGACAAACCGGCGGAAGTACGACGCTAAGGCGAGGAAGCTGCGAAGGTCCTTTAGCGTAGTAGGTTTAGGAAAGTGCAATACAGCGGCCACCTTGTCAGGATCAGGTTCAATACCAAGCTTGCTGACGACGTGACCCAACACTTTGATGCTGCGACTCGCAAACCGACACTTCTTGGTATTTAGCTGGAGACCGGCTTTGGCTAGACACGTTAGTACCTCGTCTAGACGTTCGAGGTGTTGTGAGAAGCTGGACGAAAAGATGACGATGTCGTCCAGGTAACAAAGACAGGTCTTCCATTTTAAGCCCCGCAGCACCGTATCAATCATTCGCTCAAATGTTGCTGGGGCATTGGAGAGCCCAAAAGGCATAACATTGAATTCGAAGAGGCCATCAGGTGTAGCAAATGCGGTCTTCTCTTTATCAGACTCGTGCATCGGGATCTGCCAATAGCCAGATCGCAAGTCGAGGCTTGAAAAGTATTCAGCACCCTGTAAGGTGTCAAGGGCATCGTCAATCCGAGGCATAGGATATACATCCTTCCGGGTAATTTTGTTTAGTGCCCTGTAATCAACGCAAAATCGTACTGACCCGTCCTTTTTCTTAACTAGGACAACAGGAGAAGACCAAGCGCTTGCTGAAGGCCTGATAACGTTACGTGCGAGCATGTCATTGACTTGTTCCTCGATAACCTTGCGTTCCGAAGACGACACACGGTAAGGGCGACGGCGAATGATGCGAGACCCATCTGTGTCGATGCGATGAGAGGCCGCCGTAGTTTGACGCAAACCATCCGAACAAACGTCAAAACAAGCTTGGTGTTTCGTTAAAATGGCCAGTAAGTCATGGGTTTGTGTTGAAGTCAGATCGGTACTCAAAGTGGCCTTGAGAGCACTATATGAACCTCCCGAAGGCGTAGATTTTGCGATTGACGAGGGAGGCGATACAGTGACGACACATACCGGTGCTGTGTCGATAATGCTGGCAACAGTGGACCCCTCCGACAGGAGTTGCGTCTCTGATGTCGTGTTGTAGGCGGTGAGACTGGCATGACCACGTGAAAAACGCACTATACAAACGGCGAAGCCGATTCCTCGAAAAATACACCGCTGATCAGGGATAACCACTGCGTCGCCATCTATAGGGTCTCTTGATTTAATTGTCACAATACGTTCTTGGGCTGGAGGCAGGACGAAATCCGCAGCTGCGACAAGGTGAGGCGACGAGAAATCGTAAGCACTAGAATGCTCTGTGTCTGTAATGCGAATAACGGGCGGACCACACGAAATGACAGCGGAAGCAGCTGACAGGAAGTCCCAGCCTAATATAATCTGGTGAGCACACGAAGAAAGTACAGCAAGCTGAATATGATGCCGAATTCCGTCGATCAGGACACGAACAGTGCACTGGCCAATAGGGTAAATTGGATTGTCATTGGCGCCGCATAACACCGGACCAACATACGGAGTTTGCACTTTTCGTAGACGATGGCATAATTCGCGATGAATGACCGAGATAGCGGCTCCAGTGTCTACAAGGGCGTCCACCAAAATACCTTCCACACATACAGTCAGTAAATTTGCAGGGCGCGCAGGAGGAATTATTGTACTTAGACGACGAGCAGTTTCCCCTCCAAAAACTGCAGCTTCTAGTTTTCCGAGTGGCTGTCGAGAGGGGTGGCGGCAGAACTTAAGGGCGAAGAAGTACGACGGAACGGCGATGGTGAACGACGGCGAGGTGAGCGGGAAGGACGAGGGTCGCCGTGGGACAAAGGAGGAGAAGGCGAGCGTTGTGACGAGGGAACGTAGGGTCCCGGGACGTAGGGATCGGACCTCGGAGTGAAATCTCTCTCGTAGGAAAAATATCCTCGTCGTTCATCTTGCTGGCGCCGGCGGCAAAAACGGGAGATATGTCCTCGTATGCCACAGTAAAAACAGATGGGGCGTGCAGGGCGCCAGGGAGCGGAGTGCTGCTGTGCTGGTGCCTTAGCTGCCATCGCGGCCAAGTGGTCGTATACGACGTCCGCAGGCGCAGGTGGAGTTGGTACCGGAGGCCGTGATGCAACTTCGGCATATGAAGGCGCATGGAAGGGCGCAGGGGACGGGGCACGTGCGACGCTCGTCATTAACGCCAGTTCATCCTTGATGATGTCCCGCAGATTAGTAGGAGGAGAGCGGACAAATGAAGTAGCTGTGCGGCCAGGAACATTGCCGTGGAGTTCCTCTCTCACGATGGTGCGGATGAGAGCGCGCAGTTCATGTTCTCCAGTAAGGCGAGAGTCACAGGAGGCGTGTGGAAGGCGCATTGAGTGGAGTGCGTCCAGGCGTTGGCACGTTGTAATGATGTCCTGAACTGAAGTTGGGTTCTGGATAACCAGAGCATTAAAGGCGATGGAGTTGATGCCTTTCAGTACATGACGAATACGATCGGCCTCGGGCATGTCACTTTGGGCATGGCGGCAGAGAGCCAGAACGTCTTCAATGTACGACGTATACGATTCGTCTGGTCCCTGGATGCGAGTAGCGAGCTTCTGTTTCGCTACCTCAGAGCGCCCGGCAGACGTGCCGAAGATCTGACGCAGCTGCACCGTGAATGCTGACCAATCAGGAAAGTCGCTTTCGTGGTTATGATACCACGTCTTCGCGACCTCCTTGAGGTAAAAGGGAACATAGCGCAGCTTGTGTGACTCGTCCCAGTAATTGCAAGCACTGGTTCTGTCGTAATTGTCCAGCCATTCTTCTACGTCCTCACCACGAAGGCCGGAAAATACAGGAGGGTCTCGCTGCGAGGTACTCACGGTGTACTGAGGCCCAGCAGGCTGAGCAGGCGCGGCAGCGACGGCAGGAGATGCGTCGTTTTGTGCCATGGATGTTGTTGGCGAGCACAGACGTCGACCAGACCGGAGCTCCAGGGGTGACCGGTAGAGCAAGAGGACGTGGGAATCACAGCACGCTCCACCACTTGTGAGACGACGTCAGGTACGACAGAACGATTGTTATATTTACAGCAAAGGCGCGCGAACCAAAAACCGAACACCGACCAGCCAACACGATGATGATGATCACGATGATTTGTATGCACAAGTGAAGATGATGAACGGCACAGTCAGCGCTCACATATATATATATATATATATATATTATATATATATATATATATATATATAATATATATATGTATATATATATATATCTATCTATATATATATATATTCACAGAACTGGAGCTTAGATCTGCAATTATAGGAAAGCAAGTACTGGCACAAGGGAAAAAATGAAACCGTCGGTTTTAGATTGCCTGGCAACTGTCAACAGTCTCACGATCAAGGGATCAAATTGCTTTGAGTCATTTCTGTTCGTAAGTTCGTAGAGTAACCACACAGCCGTAACGTATAGCTCAATACCAAATAAAGTGAACTGCCACAATTGCCCCAATTTTTTCGGTGCGTAAAGCGGCAGTTTCGTACAGCCAACACAGTGAGCAATGGGTGTTTCACCCAAGTCGTATGAAAAGCTCTTGCATTTTCTTTAATACTTATTTTCTCGCTACCGAAGGTCTAATCCCGCAAATAATGCCTTACGTCGCGTTTAAATCTATATCATTCCTATATACTTTCTATTGTCCCTCTTGCCTGAACTGCTATCTTTCAGTGTTCCCGGGCCCAACGCGCCTGGAAAGCAATCGGCTCGGGAGCTCCAGTTAGCGTGGAAGGGAGCACACCGAAGTGGGAAGGCGGAGGTTGCGGGGAAAGGAGGGGAGGGGGACGATGGAGCGACAGGGACTGGGGAGTGGTAGGAAGTAATCGCACGCGAAATCACGACAGAATGGAACGCGTAACGGGGCGGGCAGCAGCGCGCAGTGGCGTTGAACTACCAATCGAATGATAAGCGAATCTCGTAGTAGCTGCGGGAACGCTAGCCAGCCCAACGCGCGGCAAATTAAATTTTGACGACTCTTCGGCGCCAGCGCGTCTCGAGTGCGCCAGGAGAGGCACTCCCCCTCCCTTCGTGCATACGAGGGAATGGAACGCCTGAGTTATTTGAAAGAAGTGAAGAGGGTGTTGTGGGGAACAAGGGGGGAGCGATCTGCACGTCCTTCTTGAGAAGAACAGCAAGAGCGAGTAAGGAAGAGGAAAATAAAAAGAACGCTATACATTTGAGAGTAAGCAGAGCTATTTGATATTCGTTGTGGCTGTCCACTCGGGCTTGTAGGGTTTCTTTTTGTTTTGTGATGGCATCGGCTGGGGGGGGGGGGGGGCTTTGACGAGTCATCGATTTTCCATTTTCTGTCACTGCATTTATGTAATTGCATAGAAAAAGTAAGAAGTAGTACGATGCCTAAATAAAAGACAAGGGGAACCTTATTCAAAGCGCCAGCGCATGCCCCGAGCTTCAAACAGGGACACGAAAGTTTTCATAGATCGCCTTATTGTTATTCTTTTCGATTTTGTACAGAAAAAAACACGCGCTTGTGCAGTACGCAGGCATTCAGGTGTTAGTGCAGTTAAAGGAGTGGCTATTGTCTAGTTGCCGAATATTGAAATCGAACTCGTCATCCGTGGGCTGTGCTTAATCTGAAAACAACATCCGATTCCTTTCCTATCTTTCTTTTTTTTTTTCATGGGCTATTCCACCGAGTGTAATCTCGTTTGTTCGGAGATATCCAGCGTCCAATGACTCATCGTTTATTTAAACAAATGACTCTGAAACGTCGCACACACTGTGGCATCGCAGTACACAGAATTGTTTTCGGATGGTTCGTGTGGTCCCTAAATGCGATTTCCGCATCGAGACCTTTCTTGTTTTTCGTTTTAACGGAGAATGCGATACAACACAGATACACGCAGGTTATGCCGACATCCGCTTCCTCCTTCTAAACTTGATAAGAGAGCACTGCGCAAATATCGGGGGGTTAAATCTTTACGCGTTTCTGCGTAGGTTTGCTCTGGAAACGGAAAGAGCTGTAGGCGCATGACTAATACGATAGTAGTTGGGTTGCTGTAACAATTACGATTTTTTTAGAGCGTTAACGTTGACCAGGCCATTATGATATCGACAGGAAACTGCTTCTCGCCAACCTTTCGCAACGACCGCTGCAGTATGCAGTTAAGAGTGTGAAGTTCAAGCACTGATAATAAAGTTGTTGCTCACTCACTCAAGCACTGAGTAACTAACTTTCCGTGTGCACCATACAGTTAGCATGGATTTTATAAAATGTAGTTCAACGAGTTGGCCTCTCATTCCTATCCTCGACTAATTGGAAGTAAAACTGTGATAACGGAGCTTCCCTCGTTCTTAAACAAAATATAATTATGTATCGTATTATAGTGGAACTGTCTAATTAATCTTAGCTAATTTCCTGTAGCAATGCCTTGATGCGTACTGTTAATCAGTGACGCGTACCTTTACTTGGGGTTGTGCTTAAATGTTGTGTAATATTTTCCTATGTTATTTTCGTGTGAGTGTTTTTATTCCTCTTGTACCTGTCCTTCTTGGAACAGTTCTTGGTCTGCAACATGAAGTAAGTAAAGAATAAAATATTAACTTATGGGGGCACTATCTAACAAGGAAAAATCCATTTCCATAAATGGATGTTACTAAAGTGCAACGTGAATGCTACGATAAAGAACAAAAATGACAACACAAACCACTTCTACCAACTGGGACGTCGTTTAACGGCGAAAAGAAATACTATACAAAACATATCTGCGCATGCTCGAAGGAAGGCTGCAGCAACCCGTCACTTGTGGACACGTGCGAGCGTTCGCGAAAAATGAATTTTGAGACATGACAATTCGTGTTCGTGCAAGGCTACTGAGGGTCGAAAAGACGCCCCGTAAGGAGGAAAGTTTTGTCACTCTTTTTTCTGAATTAAACAACATTGTCTGCAAATGATCAAACACGCTTGCGATCGAGACAGGGTACACGTTTATATGGTGTGCCAGTGGCCAGCAAAAGAGTATGCTCAAATAATCTCGGATCGACGCAACGATAGGACTCACATCCGTACAAGTGATCACGTTTAAAATACCCTCCATAAGCTACCCTCTTTCGGTACTCTCCGAACTTGTCGCTACGTTTCAGACAGCACAAGTCAGGTTATTTATTTCAGCTGAACTAGACTCTTTCCCTACGGCGGTGCTTATCTTTCATATATAATTATCGGCTGTAAACGCGTTGACTTATGAAAACCTAATTCAGTGGACACAGGTTGTTCGAGCAAGCGTAGGTCATCCTCATCAAACTATGACCAGCTCAGCCGGAAACATTCCGAACGAAAGTGCACTAGCGAACATGCGTATGACATCTATATAAACGCTTTTTTTCTTTCAGTACTCAGACTTTCGTGTTTCGTCAGGAACACATGTGCATATGTGCATAAAGAACAATTATTGCGAAAACTATATACCCCTGCGGCTCTATAAGCAGTTATCGCCTGCTGTAGTCGTATGAATTTTCCTTATTAAAGTAGTATCACCATAATCATTCTTGAACGAAAGAGGGAGGATTGATCGAGAGATCGTTTCTTTTGTTAAACACAACCTAACGAAATCAACAGACAAAAAAGCTAAGGAACATCTGGGGATATTACTTGCATGTTTTAACCGTAGTATAATAATTACAACATAAATGGAAAGTAATTAAATTAAAGTGATTAAAATCAACTTGCCGTAGGTAGGGACCTAACCCACAACCTTCTAATAACGTGTCCAATGCTCTACCGATTGAGCTACAGCGGCGGCCACTATCCCATCCACTTTATTGATTATTTATGTTTCTGCGATCCTGGGAGCGTTATCCAGCGCCGCTCGCAGCCATGAAAGCGATTGTAATCATTCTGGTAATTTGATAACGACCCATAATAACAGTGGCGATCGATATTAGGCAACCACAAAATATATCGGAGCTTTAAAAAAGTTATCTTGCATAACTTGAGAATTTAATAGCAATGCATGAAAAATTCGTTTTGAATATAAAGGATGTCGTAGCGACATATAGATTAAGCTGTGAAGAGCAGAAAAGCTTTTTCGGCAGACTGAGAGTGTTTCTTTCAGTCATTAACGAACTTCAGCGTTCAATCAAACGTTAAATAGAACTTTATATCCGCCGCGTTCGGACGCTACGACCTGCGGGTACCTTTTAAGGTATAACGTATTATGAAATATGTCACATACCAGTTTCTATACATGAAGTAGGACCACAAGCTTTGATCTAGCTTTATGAAAATTGATTTCATGGTTAACTTATCTCGTTGGCACCTCACCATAAACTAAATCCCGCAATAAACAGACGGCCAGCGCTATATCGAAGAGTTGTTAAAGCTTTGAAAGAAATGCTAGAATATCGAACGCTTAAATTGTCTGTTAAAGGGATGTCATTAATCTAAGGCGCCAATATTTCTCCCCACCACGAATTCTTGCTAGTGCATTATAACAGACTGCAGTTGGCAAACAAAGAAGCATATCACCCGACTGCCAGGCTGAACGCTATTTCTTCGGTGAAGTTCAAGAGAGCCCAAGAGAGATCATCATTTGGTCAGCGCATGATTCAGCTTTCTTTCTTGGATAGCAATCGAAAAAATATACAGACGCCTTGCAAACATTGAACCAGATATCTGTCCTTAGTCGCATTCTTCTGTGCCTCGCGGTGTCTTGCCTCATTAAGCTTCGGGTTTCAGCGGAAGCGGTTCATGTGCCGAAGCTTCAAAAATATACTATCGAACAGTTGCCACGCCACCAGATGGACTTTGAAGAAAACACCCATGACAAGTATCAAATAAGGTTCCTTTGTGCGAGTGCTCTGGCTTGGTGGATACCTTTCGTTTAGATATAAAAAAAAAGAAACAGAATTAAGAAAGATCACACGATTACCTTGGCGGAACCTGTGTTCCGCTTTGAAGTTAATAGAAAAAAGAGAAAGTGTAAAGAAGCAAAAAAAAAGATTAACACACAAACAAGGGCGTGGCCGTCATCCACACTGCATTCGGTTTTTCTCATTTCGTCCGCAGGGCATCAATTAACTATCCAAGAGGGCGGGATGATGAAAAACATGAACCCTCTCCTCCGCTTCCGCTGCTAGCCTCATTATATACCAGCAGCTCTTTGACTTCATCGCGAACACTTCCTCTCATTCTATTCATTACTTCCTACGGCGTGAAAAAAAGTTCTTAGTTCAAGCAGAAGCGTCGTTAACTGGAGTAGTTGGTATGAATTCATTGTGGGTACAGCACTGAAAGACAGACAAAACACAAGAAGAGTAAAGAGCACAAACAGACGCTGACTTACAGTTGAAAGTCAGCCGCTCCCTGTGTTCTTTAATTCTCCTGTGTATCGTCTGTTTTTATTTTTTAGCTGAATCCACAATGAACTGTTAGTGCAAGTTTAATTTTTTCTAGTTAATCGCGAAACAAAATTGGCAAAAAACGTGAAGGTTGGTCGTGGTAAGTACACGTTCGGTGTCTGAGTGTATGCAGTCTTTTATGTGCACCTATGCCGGCTAACGAAAATGAAGATGATATTGTGTGTGTAGCGAACATTCCGAATGAAATTTCAGCTCTTCCTATTTCGAATTTGTAAATTCCTCCATCCTTCGCTTCTTCCTCATAACCACATGATTCCGAGCCGCTCCCCCACAGTGGTTGTTAGCCGTGCTCCTTTAAGCTAACAAAAATAATTTCACGTTTCAATATGAGTGACACAAAAGTAAGAAAAGAGGTTTATAAAGGACACGACTAAGTTCTGTACTACACCATTAGCTCCGTGTACTGAGATGTATTACGGATTATGAACGCTTTGAGTACATAGCGCAAATTGCACTTAGTTCAGGGATGGAAAAGAAAAGGTGAGCGCTAACTGTTTCCATTTCTCCTCCTTACTGTACGCACTTTAATGGTTTTGGAGATTGCAAAGTGAGTATTTGAGCAATGTCACTCCGTCGTAATTGCCGCCAGACTCGCAAAATTCTGATAGTGTGCGCCAGTAGACTGTCTCGCGTGTCGTCAATTGATACAGTTAGTTCAAAGTGTAGCTGCCACCATGTATATCCGTGTGAAGTTGGCAGCGTTCTTTACAGGTTCACGTATGCCGCACCGAATTATCGCATGCGGATTTTTTTGCTTCCAGTGTAGTAATAAATGAAGTACGATCCACAGCATTTTTGATTAATACAGTTTGATCTGAATAGTGAAAGGCAATAAGTGAGGTAGTGTAATATATTAAATTAAGTAACATTTCCTTATATCGGTTTTGTTGTTAAGTGTCATAGTTCTTCAGCGTGTGCAAATCATTGTGCATTAAATACCCCCCACAAAACTTAAATTACGGGGTTTTAGGCTCCACAAGTGCGATACGTTTATTAGTCATTCCTCTGATGAGTATTAAGCAGAAGCTGTAATGGGAGACTCGAATATTTTGACCACCGCGAGTGATTTAACGGGCATTTCAATATAAGTACCTGGCTGTTGTTACATTTTGCGCCCATTGTAATGCTTAGCAGAACACCGTAGCCGCGCTGAGCTACCATGGTCAGCTAAGCCCCATATATCTACTTTTAAAGCGTCAATTCTTTTGTTTAATTGCATTTAATGAAATGTAGGTAGAAATACTTTTTCAAACAGAATTGCTCTTGGTGACACTGAGAAGGCTAGGTTGTGGATTCGTCGCGTCAAATGAAACAGTTAAATCGACCAACTTCTTCTCCTAAGAAAAATAGGAATCCATACTTTCGATATGTTTGAACTACGAGCGCCTGTAAGATAGTCCATCCAACAGTATCCAAGGAAAGCACCGTAGGATTCGGCAGCCCCCCTGTGTGATTAACACGTGGCCTAAGCTGCGGTGTATTAAGTATAGCTAATGTACGCGTGGCAATATATATATTTTTTTGTATAATGAGGTGCATCCCCAGAGAACGGCCGGGAAAGTCCTGCCATGATGATATAGACGGAGGACGTATTAACGCGTGGCGGATGCCGCATAATCGGCTTTTTATGAGCCATATATTTTCCCAAGGCAGGATATCTAGACACTACTAGTGATATCACTACGATCGTCTTAAGCTCCACGTGGCGCATTAATCGGCGAATCTGTTTCACTAGGAGGTTTCCAGCAGACAAACAAACAAACAACAAAAGAAAGAAAGAAGGAAAGAGAGAAAGAAGGAAAGAAAGAAGGAAAGAAAGAAAGAAAGAAAGAAAGAAAGAAAGAAGAAGAAAGAAGAAGGAAAGAAGAAAGAAGGAAAGAAAGAAAGAAGGAAGAAAGAAAGAAAGAAGAAAGAAAGAAAGAAAAGAAAGAAAGAAAGAAGAAAGAAAGAAAGAAAGAAAGAAAGAAAGAAAGAAAGAAAGAAAGAAAGAAAGAAAGAAAGAAAGAAAGAAAGCATCTGCAGTCCACAGTTTCTTACATGGAGTAATTTAAGACCTGGTAACAATCGCCATCGTTATGTTGGATGCGAAGAAACTGCTCAGCGCTACATAAAGAAGCACCGATGTTCAACAAATAATTTGCTACAGCATGGCGCACGTACATTCTTAGGTGGGTGAGCGTAATAAACATTCAACGCTTCTACGGCCGCAAAGAAAAAGCTGCAGTACCCTCCCCCACTCTTCCATCCGCTCTTAATCCCATCGCTTCATTTTTGTGACTAAGTATACAATTAAATTCAAATATTTTCATAGTGTATATCAGGAACTAGGAGCTCTACTGATGAAGCACTAGCAATTTACAAATATAAAAGGAAAACAAAGCATGATCACCCGTACACATGGTATTTTAAAAAGCTTTTAATAATAGAGCAAGTTTTTTATGTGGAAGATACCATTGCATGTATTTTGCATTCTCGCTGCCGATTTGTGAGTTGAGCGACTGTTCTCCGGTCAGGCGCATAGCCCAGAAAGCGGTGAACAGTGTTTTCTTTTTTTTTCGTAAGGCTAAAGCATTCTCTGGTTTTCAGAATTCTGCCAGTGCGAATAAGATTAAATAAATGCAGTTTTGCACGAATTGCAGGAAAGTAACTTCGATAGCATAGCTCCGAATTGCGCTTTAACGACCAGACGATGTCCTAAAAATTGATAGGTGCGATTACACACTTGTGCATGGTAATTTATAGTACCATCAATTAATACTAATGTTTAGCACAAATTAAGATTACGTACACATTATTGCAGTTTCTCGTCCCAGAAATATGTCTATTTTCACACCGGGGTAATCGCACGCCTGGGAATAGCCGTAATAAATATTTCCAGCAAACATGGCATGTACGCAAAACTGCGTGAAAAGCAATGCTGTCTGCCAATAATTCAGTAGTTCAAAAAAAAAAAGGGCCATTAATAAGCGTGCGTGTTTTACCCAAGTCCGGCACCCGTTACGAAACCCGATGAGGCAACGGCATACACTCTTGATCTTCACTTTTCCTCGAATCTTCGACTCCTAGTAACTCGCTGGCATGGAAAGCCACATCCAGTATGTAGCCCCAGGGAATCTAGACGATGAAGTAGGTGCGGTTTCTATGCTGTGCTTCCCGTACCTGTTTATACGTTCACTTCTTCGCTACACGCCTCGTCTTGGCGGGCTACCTTGGCGCCCGCACGGGGGCAGCGCTTCTCTATCTGCAGCGACGTCGCGCGCCGCAGTCGCCGCTGCATATATCAAAGGCCTAGTAGAAGGCGATGGAGCGAAGCATGCAGAGCAGGCAGCGGATGATTAACGGTCAGCCGCTGCGGCAGCCTGCCTTCTTATGCAGCACGGCGGGCGGCCATTAGGAGAAGCCACCGCCTGGCCTCGCCCGTGAGTTTGGCGCCGTGCACTACAGTGTAGCGCCTCGCGCGCGCGCGGCCTTCGCGGGAGCGAGAGAACCCACGGAGTGTCCCCGGAGATTTCGCTGGTCCATTATTAAAATGGATCCTCCCCGTAATTGCTGTTTTTGCAGCCACGCCGCACAACGCACCTGACACGTAGTGCCGTTGCCACCGCTCGCACCGACAGGGCTTTGCGCTATGGCAGCAGTGATCACAACGGCGGTGACAGAGAGCTAGCGCTGTGAAGTAGGGTTGAGGAAGCACGAGCGCGTCCATTGAATATAGAGAAGGACAGAGAGAAAAAGCAGAAGAGGCCAATGTAGGCTGATTAACTAGGAAGTTCTATTACTTGCCAGCTTATGCACAGAGATAGTAAAGATGTGAGTTGGAGGAACGTACACTGGCGTACACGAATCACCGACACTTCACACCAATCAAAACCGTTACAACCTGTCGACTTCGGTAGGCAGTTGTCGACTTCGGTACCAGACATTTTCAGTGAGACAGCTGTAATGCTATTCATTTTTTTTTGTAGAGAATTACACTGTGACCCAACAGTCTACTTTTGCGTAGTGCAACTACTCAGCGGGGTTAATTACTTACACACTTGTGTGAGTGCATGAATCCGTGCACGTGTGTTGTGACGTCAGAAACGTTATGACGGCGTGAAGGCGACTGCTAGATAAATCCCGGATGCGCCATCAAATGCACCATTTGAATGTGCAGAGGTCATGGCTAGAGATGTAGAAGCTTATAAAGACAGAGCCAAAGTGAGAAAGAATTCTACCCAGGCCTCTAGCATTCTTCCTTGCTTTTTGCTGTTTTTTTTTTCATCAGGAAAACGTAACATGTGTTTGCAGTTCTATCGCGCTTTCAATTTTTATGAAATTGTAGCTTATTTCGGATTAAACAAATGAAAAACCTGTTCTATCTTTAACTCACTCAGTAAAACTGCATGGTTTTAAAGAATCGGAGAATACAAGAGACACGAATGCAGATACAATAATTTAAAATTAGAAACATTGAGACGAAAGTGGACGAAACAAGTAACCCAATTTTCAGGCGCTTACATTCGTATAATGAATTTACGCGGAAAAACGATACACAAAGAAAAAATAGCAGAGTTCCGATATGGAGAGAAATGCAACGTGTCTACGCAAATGCAAAGGCAATTCTACCAACTTTTGTTCGTCTTATGATCAGAACTGGGACGGAACACACACACACGAAAAAAAAAGAAAAACAAAGACGACTAGAGATATCATATGCGCACGCACTCGGAAGCATCATGCCACGTTCACCTTTGCAGGTTCGCCTGAAGTCGACGTTAAGGCAAACTCTTCGAGGTACTGGTCGTCATACGAGAACGAGTGATTAATCAGGTGAGAACATCTACGAGTTCGGATGCGGAATTTAGTTATTCGCTCTCTTTCGAGTAGAAAAAAAGAGGACAAAAGGTATGGGGGCTCGTGCTGATATTTTTCCGGACCCTCTTAAGAGCGTGGACGGTTAACTTAGACGGCGCGCACACCAGGCAATATTAGAAATATATTTTTGCTTCGGACGACACTGTTTCGAATGTAGAAATAACGGCTGCGTTTTGCTTTATTACTGACGTAGTTCTGGAGATATCAATCCAGCGGTAATGGAAGAATCTAGAAACGCGTCCAGGTGTCGAAATTGAACGGCCCTGAAAAGGTAAATGCGGAAGTGTTTCCGCTTGCACCGAGAAGAGAGGAATAAATTACGCTAACATTCGTACTTTGACTACACGTTTTCAGACAGCGTCGCTCACGCCGGAATGCATGACCATAAACAAGCGAGAGAAAAAGAAGCAAAAAGGCGGAAGGCCTGACTCAAGTTATGCGGAGCACGTTCGAAATGACAGCGCCCCTACCGAGAAAAAACGCCCCAGCTTTTCTTTCGCAGGCTCCCTACGTAAATTGACTTATGGAGAGTTGGTGTTTACAATGAAATTACGATGCAGGAACTAAGTAAAAACGTCAGAAGTATCGGCGCCTCCCCGAGCACCGGAAGGAACCTTAAGGTGAATGCAAGCGCTTTCTTATCTTGGTCTTGTTGTTTTTTTTTATTGGTATTTTCTTTTCCTCCAAGTAAATTTCCGGGACTCCGAGTGATTGAAATTATTGAATATTGGACGCAGTCAGACGCGAAAGCAAATGCGCGCGCGCTCTGACACGTTGTCAAACAGAGCGTTTTTTTTTTCTGGTATATTTGTTTGTATTTGTTATACGACGTCTTGAAGCGAGAGGTGAGTTGTTATTTAATTTCAGAACGAAAGTGGTCGTGCTTTCTCGACATGCAAACTTGATAAAAAATAGAGAAACTTGAAAGTTTTAAAGTAAACAGATACTTTTCGTTTTTCGAGGATGGTTACCTGCATGAACCGTTAATTTTTTTATTCTTTCTTTCTTTTTTGTTCTACAAAGCAGAGAGAGGAAAGACAGTGCGAGAACGCCAGGAGCAGGCAACCTTACGTCGCGGAAAGACGAAACGAAACTTGCAGAAGAACTCGGTTCTTTGACAGTGTGCTATGATTGAAGCTTATGACCAATGTCACAGTTCATAGTTCCCCATCTTGAAATAAAATGCCAATAAATATCGAATTTCCTAAATCAATGATTGAATTGAGTGTTGAAAGCAATCTTAAATTTTGCTTTGATGGTTAAGTAGCTGTGCAAATATTAAGCTCCTCTTTTCACCGTGAAGGTTCTAACTGGCGCGGTATTGTGTGCTCGCTATTAAAGCTGGATCCGTAGTTTACAAAAAGCTCAAACGAAACAACGGAGAGAGAAGGAAGTACCCGCATGTGAAAGGGAAGCATTTTTCTCGGTAAATATAACGCAAAACGCGAGAGCCAACAACAGACAAAGGTAGAGGCAGCAGGCCTTTCAGAAATACGGTCAAACATCTTCACAACCTGTTTCAACTGCGTTTTTTTTATGCTTTTTCTCAGCCTTTCTAGGATTGCGGACAGAAGCGTCCTTTATAGGGGGGGCTTGCGCGGTAAGCCGGAGTCAAAAGAGTCTAGCCTCTTAAGATATCTCGTCGCCTCTCTTTCATTCTTCTCATACAAAAAAGATGAAAGGAGTTTCGCTCAACGCTTTTACTGTTCAGATGGGATTTCTTTTCACCACGGTGCCTGATAAGAGCCCGGTGATCTCGCCGAGCAAAAACGCCACGTCATGAAAAAGAAGTAGAAACGTGGAAGGTGCGCCCACGTGTACAAAAATAAAATAAAGGCGGTCCCCTGTGGTCTTCGTGACCGATAAGAACCGTATCCGCGAGCGAAGAGAGTAAACGGAGAGGTAAGAACGAGAAAATCGCGGGAACCTGTCACGCAGCTTTCATCGTACAGGCTGCATGACTGATTAGGAAGCCTCCACTCTGTCACACCTTTCTGTTCAATATTCCACTTTCTGGGAGTTCCGATGCAGAGCAAGTCTAGCGGGAGCGCATGTAAACGATAGGATCAGTTTTGTAGGATAATTACATTTGCAAACAGACGATAGATGCGCCATAAGGAATTCGGTCGCGTACCAGATTCCCGCGTGGCAGAATGAGCACGTCGTGCGCACTCTATTGAAAGTGTATTTGCTACGTCCCAATAATCTAGGCTTCCATCCATCAGCTACAGATGGTAAACATACGTACACGCACAGATATACACCGAAACTAAGTAAATTCTTATAAAAGGGAAGAATGATTTGAAAATGCATCAGACTCGGTTGCACTCGTACAATGATCTGCAGCTTAGACCGAAAATGTGCACATTGTGATTCTTCTGCATATCTTATAAGTTTCATATTACTTAGTTACATATAATAAGTATTTGTCTAATGCTGTCAAGTTGAACATTTCGCCCTCAAGAACAACATAGTAATCGTCAATTTTCCCTGCAGATTTTAAGTGATAGCACATGTGTGCACCAGGGGCGTAGCCAGAATTTTTTTTTTCAGCTTTTCGGTGGAAGGGCCGGGGAAGGGGTTGAACACCCCCCCCCCCCCCTGTCTCCCCCCGTAGCGTGCTCCCAAACCAGCATGGCATGCACCCAGTCCAGCTACTCAACCAATATTATCGGTTTAAATACAGGCTGGCAATATAAAGAGAAGCCACAAATAAAGTGTAAACTAGATGAACGCAGCTCTTACTTTGCACATGGAAATTTTGTTTTAGTTCAAGCACCACAGGGTGCTTTACCTGCACGCACAATCTGCTTAACTAACACTAAAAACAAAAATAATCAACTCAGCAGGGTTTCTGTTCCGTTCTTACCGGCTTGCCTTGGAGAGGTTGAGGTTTACGTGACCTCGGCTACTCCATTTCTATAAGTTCCGCAGCGGGTTTGTTTCGTGTGTGTATGTGTGAAAGTTCCTAAAAGCTTCTCAAATCTGTTATATCTTTAGGAAACTGGTGCTAATATTCATGGGACTTAAATTTAGCTCTGGATGACGTGGTACGCTTCTGGTTTGAAATCGAAATTACACAGTTGAAATGTCTTTAGAAGCTTGATTTTCCAAATGTAATGAGATATTACTAGCTCATTACCATTCCCTCCCTCCCCACCCCCTACCCCGCGCTCCCAAACAATTTGCTTTCAAACCTTTCTTCTACATCTTGTATCTGCTCTTGATAATGTGTTTATCTCTCGTAGTGCTTGGCACCAATGGTAGCACAAGTTCATAAGTTGAACTCAGACAATGATCAACTCCAAGTTTTACTTTTCTAAACTCTAGACTGCATTAGTTAGAGAGAGAGAGAGAGAAAGAGCAGAGGAAGGCAGGGAGGTTAACCAGAAGTTTGTATCCGGTATGCTACTCTGCACTGGGGCTGGGGAATAGGGATTGAAAGTGAGAGAGAGAAAATAAATAAGGAAAAAAAAAACAATCACAACCACACGACAGCGTTCTGCTCAGAGGCGCTCTGAGAGGCCAGTGGATCGCAGGAAAGATAGTAGTGCTTGTAAAGCCTTTTTCTGCGTCGTTATGTCCGGACGATGGCGTAGTAGAAGATACCCTTTGATATATCTGCTGATACATAGAAGACGCTAGGGAGTTTTACACTAAACGCAAGCCTTTATTTGCGAGTTACTGTTTCCATCAGTTAATTATAAAGATCTTTTTATCGTCCATAAGCTACATCGATCTTCCGTGGCGATGATGGCCCGAAGCAACAACGCACCTTTATCGGGACCAAGTAGAGCGACTTGCTTGAATTTCTACATTACGCGTAACACGATGCCGCTGCCGCCGCTCTCAGATACATATGTCCGATAACGCGCTTGTTGCCGCAGTGTCAATAAAGGGAGGCCCGGCCGGTGAAACACAGCACTCCCGATTCGGCGTCCCATAGTGGAGCTGCCGAGGCTGCTGCAGCGCCACATCGTCCCCGGGACAGCTTCCCCACCTCTTCAAGCACCCCACGCGTTCGTTATTACGCGGGATGAGAAGACAACGTCGGCTGTACGAGGGGAGATGAATAGACGTGTCTCTCTGGCACGACGTCGCCCGCGCGCCACGTTGTCTTGACGGCACCCCGCTGGCGGAAGCGTGTATGTATCACGTGTGTGTGAGAGAGAGAGAAAGAAAGAGAGAGCTAGAGACTAGCCCGATACACGAGCGACAGTGAGGCACGCTGCTCCGAGACCCTCCCTGCGTGCGCGTGCCTGTGTACAGAGCGCTAGCATAGCCCAGCCGACGAGCTCGCCAGCTCAGCCCGACGCGAGTCTATATAGATGCTTATCATGCTGCGGATACAATACAGTACCCACCAACAACTCCATGAGCCCCTTCTCTAGCGTTTGTAGAAGTTTGCCATAACCAGGTCGCGGGAAGCTGGCTATGCTTGCTCTGGGATCGGTGGGCGCTCGCTGACGTCCTTTCTGCCGAGCGTCACGTGGTTCTGAGAGACAGAGGTCAACGTATTCCGGATTCTCTCTCTCTCTCTCTGGTATGTATAAGAAAAAGTCCCAAATACATTCGTACGTAGCGTGATCAACCTATAAACCAGCGTGGTTATACGTACGTCCGAGCCACTCGGATGCATGACGAAACGACTCTGAACTTACTGTTTCTATTCAGCGCTTATCAGGTTATCAGGTTATGCTGTTTATGTGCTTACTTACGCGTCACGTTTCGGCTCATTAAGACATATATGAAACAGCACCGTTACTTTCTCGCGATTTAACAGGAATGTAAGACACAAAACCTGCATATGTGGACGTGCCACAAGATCATTTTTACTTTGTCTTTTCTTTTGTTCCTTTTCTCCAGCGACAACTTGTTTTACAGAGCTGCTTTTTTTTTCTTGTTCTTTTTCTTTGTTTTCTCCGGAAGTTTACATCATAGAACTTTTAGCGTGTTCGCTTACGATTTAATTTTTCTAAGTTTATCATATTTATTGTCCACTGAAACTGCATGTCAGCAGCTTTTGAGGTCTATACTTGTGATCCAACTCCTGCGCATGAACGCGCAAATAACTTGGAAAAATGAGATCTTATATTACCCTAGCTGCAAGACTGATTATCGCATAAAAATATGAAAGACATGAATGTAAGCAGCTACCCATTAATTAGGTGTATGACTCCCATGACGACCAAATCAACTACCCTCATCCTGCCGACAGGCAAAGATGGCTGTTGAACCCAACGCCCACTTTCCCCGCCTAATTAATCAGTATTCCTGACATTAATCAGTTGGAGCCGTAAGAGACAGGCTTAGCAAGGAGACACAGCTCGTTAGACAGTGTGTCTGTTGCAACAATGAAGAACTCAGATTGCCATCCTGTTATGTCACCGCGCCCAGGCTCAGATGAGATCAATTAACTGTCATTTTTTTCATGTGGACCTGAGACAAGATATATTAAATCATTGCCATGTTTGTTGCTGGCGTAGACAGACATTCTCATGCTACTGCTACTCTCGAAGTACACCGGTCTAATTACTTTTATAGTGCTGCTGTGCGCGAACTATTGTAAATGGATTCCTCACTCTCTTCATTACCACTTTCCATAACCCTTGATGTAGGGTACCATACTAGAAACTCGCCTGGATGAATGCATTACCTCTCTCTTTCTCTTTCTCTCTCTCTCTCTCTCTGGGCGCGTGTGTTTAATTGGTATTCTACCAGTGGAAAAGGTAGCGTTTTAAGCAGTAATATAAGTTCTCTTAGAGTATGCGCACGTTATTAGGGTTCTTGTAATGTTAAAATTGTTATAATCATACAGCTTCAAAGTCAAGATGGGAGCCGACAGATCGAAACACGGAGTGGGATAGATTGAACGAACAGGCGAAAGTGCCTCAGACAGTCATGCAGTTTGTTCTATAACCGTTACATGACCTTACTTGATTTCTTGACTCATAAATACTATGGGCGCGTCTTTGGCAAAACTAGAAACTGCACTTACGGAAATATGCTGCTTATTTCAACAAGTACTTGTGTTCGAACATAGCAGCCACTCATCCTTGTCATAATGCGCGAAGTAATTCTAGGCCATGATTAAGTAATCACAGAAGAATAGAAAACTCCGGTGATGGAAAGTCTAGAAGATAAGAAGTGTGAAGAGTGCTACAGTGCATACGTCTATGAAATAAATACCAAGTCTGTAAATACGCTAAGGCATTGGCTGGCTCTAATAATCAATACTATGTCCAACATCACGATTGTCTGGAATATACTCGTACGAATAGTTTTACCATAAAAGCGTTGACCCGTATATACCAGTGACATCGTTTACAAATGAAGTAGGTATCACTGTAACTGCTTTGAATGTTGAGCAACACGTTATAATTTTTTTATGAAAGAACCTTATTTCCAGTATTGTATTAGGCCGTTCACGAAATGTTCGTAAGATGAGAAGAAAATGTAACAAACAGCAATCGATAATAATTAGAAATATTGTTTGGAATATGCAGCAGTTTTTTTACCTATTTCGCAATCTTTTTTTGACATCATGGTTTCAGGAAGTCACGAATCGGTGCCAACCATTATCGGTAGAAAGACGCAACTTCCTTACCTGCGAAAACAAGGGGAAAACATCTCACTTCCGAAACATTGAATAAAAGATATATTAGCTTTTTTCTTCCTTGCCAGTGTAGCTTATACTCAAACCTATTACTTGTTATCCTAAAAGGCAACACGAAGACGTAACATCACAGACTTGTTTTTATCAATTTTTAGATGTCAAGCATCTTATAGCGGAGTGCAATCCGGTGGTGGTGGTGTGCGGCGTGACAACCCTTACTGCGCATGCGCAAGCTCTCTCCAGAACCTCCTCTCCCTCTCCCCTTTCCCTCTCCCCTTTCCCTCTCCACATCCCTTTTCCCTCCCATTTCCTCCTCACCCTCTCCACTCCTCCTCTACCCTTCACCCTCTCCACTTTCACTCTCCCCTTTGGCTCTCTCTCCTCCCCTCTCCACTCCCCCTCTGATACGCGGGCTCTACATGCCGAAACGCTGCTTCGCATCGCCCCATGGTCCCCTTTAGCGGGAGATGGTTAAATTTTTACCTAACAAAAGACGAGAACATTCAACACGACAAACATTCCAAGTAGTAGCGAGAATTCATGTTGTCGTCATCGTTGTTGTTCCGATCACCGGCCACGTTGATGCTATATAATACAAGTTAATGTCCCTTGATATAATGAAGGAGGATTATCCTTCTTGATATAATATAGCATAAGCTTCCAACGATATTTTCTATGACATGCACAGTATACGTACATGTAAGTCGATATCAAATGTGTGATGAACTAGATATTAAACAATATTTGGTCGAAAAGGCACAACTTTCTTTTAAAGATCAGGTGCATTGAAGAAGCTATCGCTATCGAAATCTGCCTACTAGATGTCAGTGCGTTTTTGCAGATAGCAGGTTGAGCACCAAACCTTCATAAGATGGGACATTAATATGAACTAATTACTACTTATTGTGAATACTCAGCATACGCCTCTTGTAGCACGTCGCAATTAATCATTTTTAACGGCTTCTTCCCTTTTTTATCTTTTTTTCTTCTTTTTCCCCATCTCCTTGAGAAGTACGATGCTTTTAGTTATGTTTGTTGTTGTATAGTTGCTTGGTAGCGTAAAGTGTATTACTGCAGTCTGCATAAGATTGCGTCTAACGTTTGTGTAAGTTACACTGACACAATTTATAAGTATTTAGTTTATAAGCGTCTCTAGCGCTTTCGTGTACCGGTTCAATAAACTTTCCTTTGTGGCAGTTTACCGCGCTGGTAGAGCACTTGTACTTTGCTTATGACATAGCGTGTGGCTCTGTGTTGGCTGGCTAGACTTCTTGTGGTACGGGGAAGTGTTCTTTTTTACGCTCAGTAATAAGCGAAGATGGCGTGACACATTAAAAAGACATTGTGAAGTGTAGTTGTTAGTACGCTGGCGATGAACATTCTGCGTTTTCGTCTTTTTTTTTTTTGTTCTTGTTCTTGTTGCTCTTGTTTTTCTTTGTTCTTTTTTCTTTTTCACTTGCATCTTGTCGTGGCTTCTTACACGAAGGTTCGTACTCGGCTTATGCGTGCATTTGCAATCATGAAAAATGACCATCAAACAAGTTTTTTTCATTGAACTTCTTGCGCAGATTCAACGGTGTTGCACGCTATTTATGAAACACAGTATATAGTGCTGTGAATGTTCACCCCTTTTTCCAGAACGTCGCGTTTTCGTATTTTATGAACGAAAAAGCGAAGCATTTAAGGCAAGTGCAGATTAAGTTTATGGTGTGTACACGGTGTTTCAAGAAATGTGTCCAAAAATCCTCAAAAATAAGGGACATGCGATATTCGCTCGCTGTTTTCATAATTGCCTTTTTATGTAACGACAGTTATCCTACGGGGACTAGAGAAATAAATTACGACAGTAATAAAATAACCTAAATTATTTAACCTTTAAATTAATGGAGACAGGTGGTAGGGTAAAATGGCAGAATTGGAGCCTTTCCCACGAAGGGCCCATTGCCGCTTAGAGATTTCCAAAACGCGGCCGCTGGTTATTTTAACATAGTGATGAAATCTGATCAGTTACGGCGGCGAAAACGAAACGCGGAAGAGCGTAACAGCATATTGTTCCGAGACGCCCTGAATGAGCGACCGTCGCTATATGAACCATCGATCGACTTTGTTTCGTGGGTGTGTGGGCTGCGCTTGTGATTATGAGATGTGTGGCGCCCGTATACGTTAACGAACGCGGGAAGAATTAACACTAACTACTGCATTCATTGTCGTGAACAGTGACATCACTTGGGTCGTCTACTAGTTGCGCGCATCGGCGCTTCGGTTTCGGTTTTGTCAGTGAATTTGGACGAATTGGATTACTCCGCAATAATTACCAGAGGCCGCTTTTTCGAAATCTGAAAGCGGCAAGGGGCTAATATCAGGAAGGACTCCAACTCTCCCATTTGACTCTCCCATTTAAATCGCCACAAATAAAATGTTAATTAATTTAAGTTATTTAATAACTGTCGCAATTGATGTCTCTAGTCATCTTAAGATGTCTACCACCACAGAAAAAGTAATTATGAAGGCACTGAGCAAATATTAAATTTCCCTTATTTTTGAGGATTTTCGGAAACCTTTATTGAAGCACCCTGTATTTGTCAGCTTTGAGATTTATGCAGCTTTTACAGCCGTAATGGCACCCCGTTTTTCTATCTGACATTAAAGCAATAAGCACTACATAAGTACTCCTACAATATAGGCGTCATAACAGGTTAACGTCTGTGGTTTCAGTCTTGGCTTCGCTTTTATAGCAGTCTAATAAACATTACATCTGTATTCCTATGATTCAGCAAGCTATATTCAAGCGTTGCTCGACCCTGGAAAGTTACGTACAATATTCAGATCATCGCACCGTAAAGTGTACTTCGTTTACTTATGTATGTGCTCTAACGTGAGTGCTGACGTTACGTCATGCCATAAGTCCTTTAAACGTCAGACCTTTAAACGCCAGTGTTGTCGACATGCCTCATAAACTCACGATGTGCACACAACTACTACACTTTCAAAAACACGTTGATCCACTTGTAACGCTTGGCTCAATGCCAAAAAATGCAGCATAAAACTACTCGTTGACTGCTTCACATGAAACTGATTCCCGCAAGACGTGGGATCTGCCGAATTTTTTTCTTTACGGTTCACCATGATGAGGAACCTACTGAGCTCGCAGGTGATTGCAGACCCTAGCAGACATCGCAGCGGCGATTCATCAGTGCGGCAGGCCGTCGGACACCACATGCCCCTCACTGAGCCGCTGTGTACGATTGGCCACTCGAGATGGAACGCCCACAAGAATAGAAGACCGGGATACAACATCTGTAAGGTGGGGTAGTGCAGAAGCCTACATCAATGCTTCCTGTTTCGCATGCTGCGGTATCTGCGCGCTTGATTGATGTTATCTTTCCGCCTAAGAAACGATCACTGCGACAAAGGCTGAGATGATGCACTCTGACTGGTCGCCGCAACTTCCATCTCGCCATTTGCCTTCTTTCTTCTATCTGTTCCATTCCTGGTCCTGGCTCCCGTATCACCGCAACCTATCCCGACATTTTTTCCCTTTGGTCAGCAACACGCAGCTAGACTTGAGAGGGTCAGAGACACCCCATTCAGACGACGACGACGAGGCAAGAACGACGCCGACCCGGTGGAACTCATTAAGTCGGGACAGAATCGTCATTCGTGCAAAGCGTCTTCCTCACACTTGCCTTCCCTTCTCCCATACCTCACCTCTTTGCGATTGAAGAAGAAAAACAGGAAGAATGAGGTTGTTTGCGGCCGGAAAGAACAGCTCGACGACAACCTCTAGCCTATCTCGTCGGAAGCCCTATTCATACAAGCGTCTTTCCTGTCCCTTTAGCCTATGCCCCACCGAACGTTGGCAGCCGCGTCTTCAGCCAATTGCCTCCATCAGGCAGTCTATACGTGATGTTTGAGGCAGCTACAGAATGAAAGCACGGCGCGCGGCCCTTTCCGATCTATTGCGTTTCTTTTTTCTTGATTTTTTTTCGAAGATTGAGGCGACCCATAGTCTTCTAATTACGAAAAACTAGAGTGCTTCAAACCAGCACAGAAGCCATGAGATGAGCCATACTGTAGAGCTGCGGAATAATTTTGATTAAGTCCTCTTCTTTTCGATAGAAGCGAGATGTCTGATTAAGAGCATTTTAATACGCCATTCATGTCTAAATAGTTCACTGCAGTTGTTGTAGGAACACTGTTGGCCCTCACTCTAAGCCCGACGTATATACAATTTGTTAAAGATTTCAAGGCTACTCATCTTCATCGTATTCTTCGAGTCTGAAAAATTTGTGTTTAGCTACATCGGTAGTGTCTCTCACCTAACATGACAAGGACCTTATTGTAAGAAAGCGACTCAACAGCTTTGCTGGGGTTTTTTCTTACAGCTGGGTAGCTTCAAGGCTGCCTGCTCTTTATGGTGGCTGTTTCTCCCGATGCATACTTGCAGACAGCGAGATAGCTCCAGATGTACAGGCGCTGTTAGGTGTTCAGTTATCGCAGCTTAGGAGGTCGAATGAAGAACGTTGGGTGAAAAATAAAATAATAATAGCGAGACAGAAAAGCTTAACGTACCTAGAGTGAAAATAGCTTTTAGGTACACTTTTATCTAAACAAATAGAAAGGAAACAAGCAGCAGACGGTAGTGTGGATCTCCGTACCAGACACAAAATTGACGATAAACTGTTATAGGCAACAGGATTTGATGATCGGCAGATCCTTTTCGTGTTTCTATATTCAACAAAGCTTTTAAAGGCCACCCCTGTCTTGCCGCTACAATTTTTTAATCGCTTTTTGTCTCACTTATCACCATCTTTAAGCAAGCATGAATGTTTTCTGTATTGATTGTATTAAAAATGTTTTCCTTTACTAATAAATGCGCCTGATGACGGCCATTTCAAAATGTGAAAATGACATTGAGAGAAATGTTTCTCAATGCCCATTAGCTAATGTTATTAAACATGGCGCCCAGAAACACTACGGAAAGTTCACGATGTTATGAACGCGTAACTCACTTTCTGCACTAACTCTGAAAATCGAGTTTAAGAGCTTTTTACTTTTTTCTTCGTTTTCTCACTAGATTATTGGACAGCTTGATTTAGGAGACCAGCAATGAAGGAAGCATTGCAATTCCCGGGGAATATCTCTGAGCCATTGGGCCCTCTTCCTTCCTCATATAGGGGTCGCCGCCCTGCAGTCGTATTTATGGGCAGCAATACGCGTTCGTAAAAGCTGCATTACTTCCCGCTTACAGGCCCATAACGTCTTGAGAGGCATCGTTCCTATGGCTAGGTTCATTAGAGCTTATAGCTCCTTCTGGAGACCCGTCCCTCATCGGAACGGCTTTCCGGATATCTTCGGTTCGTTCACCTCGCCTCCGTTATTACGGTCGACAGTGCACGGGCATGATCCCAGAGAAATTTGGCTGCAGTCGCCACGCTAAAGACTTCTCGTGCTTCTTGGTGACGCAGATGACCACCAGAATGCGCGCCGCGCACTCTGGTGGTCAGACCAATGCTCCAAAATAAATAGCCAATACGGTTGCTTGAGTACTTATGACTACGGCAATGCGACAAAAGTCAAGCTGTATATATGCTTCGCAGTTTCTGGAAGTACAAGCTCAATGGCCAATGAAACAATCATTGCCAGAATAGACGTACAAACATGTAGGACAAGCAAGGACAAACATGTGACATCTAAGGCAATGACAAAAGAATGCAAGGGACGTCTTGACAAGCAGCGTAGCAATTTGAACTATTTGGTATAGTTTCGTCTTCAAAGAGTGCACGAAGAGCATCGGGGGAATTTTTTTTTCTTATTTGAGCTACTCATCAAATGATAAATACGGTGCGGCATTTCGCGACAAGTTATATTATTTAAAATTATAAGTCTTCTTTTGTTATGATGAATCACGCAGTACGTTTATTATCTTGAAATAAGGGACGAGTGGTAATGTCCGAGCAAAAACACTACGCGGGACGAAATCACTGGACAGACACGTGGACCTATAAGCAATTTGGCGCAGATCCTTCCCAGAAAACGAGCACACCTTCAGCTGCGTAAAGCCCGCCTAGAAGCTTGACAAATGAGCATAAGACAGAATGTATTAATAATATCTGGGGTTTAACATTCCAAAATCACGATAGAATTATGAGGGACGCCGTAGTGGAGCGCTCCGGAAATTTCGACTACCTGGGGTTCTCTAACGTGCACGTAAACTAAGTTCACGGACCTCAAATATTTTCGCCTCCATCGGAAATGCGGCCGCCGCGGCCGGGATTCAATCCCGTGACCTTCAGGTCAGCACAGCAGTTGAGCGCCATAATTAGACCCCCGTGGCTGGGCCATAAGATAGTAGGATCCGTCTGTATCATATTTTCTGTCTAGATTTCCTTCCTGCAAAAACAATCAGTTTACTCAGTACAATACGTAAGCTCATAGAATCCTAATGAAAATAAAAAACCTCTATGTACAATGATCAGCAATCTTATTGAAAATGCTTCTTAAATCCTACAACGGTTCATTTTGTCGTTGTTGCCGATGTCTTACTAATGTTTTTTTTATTATTCTTTACACTAACGAAGCGGCTTATCACATCAAAAATATAAGATCACATTACAGACGTGGGACCTCGCTGTATCGTCCACAGGTTTTCTCTAAGACAAAACTTCAAGCCAACTTTATTTGCTGGCCTTAGATGCGACGTAACTGGGCACTATCTTTCTTTTATCTTCTTTTTCGTCTTTTTTTAGGAAGTACATGCAATAATAATGAAGTCACTTTAAGCGCAGTTGCTATTGCAGTTTTCAAGCAGTTTTTCAGATAGAGCGGAAGAGGACACACTATACAACCAGTGTTCCCTGACAAAGCTTTTACGGAAAATCTAACCAACGTCACCACTCTTTCTCTAGGCCGAACAACAAAGCTGAGGTTATACGGCACACCGACAGAAATGTCAGGGGGAAATAAGCAGCTAAAATAGTGGCCGCCGTGACTGAAGGTGTTTGTATCAATGCAAGTACTCGCGTAATTCGACACTACTGCTTTCTGCGACCTCTAGAACAAAACACACGTGCAGAGCCGGTTCTGGCGATGCCGCACCGGTGGCGGTAATGTACATAAGAAAGAGAGCCTGGTCGCAGAGGATGGAGGGTGCCACAGAACCCTTGGGAGAGGTAAAGTTCCGAGCGCATCAGGCCCGTCGGACAGCATTAGGCTCCAGAAACAAAAAAAGCGCTGTAGTCGAAGATTGATGACAGAAAACGCACCCTTTTCGCAGGCCTACCCGCTAACGTTCGGCCAGCACCTTCGACCAATATGAATAGCAGGATGGTCTTTTCTGCCGTCCTAACACTAAAACGATTCATGAGAAAGTGCCTTCTGTAAATTATGAACATGCGAGCTGAGAGGATGGGGTACTGAGGTCTGCATATGTTCAGTTTAAAAGCTAGTTTGCCGTTCTGCCAATGTGTTTCCCTGCATGCTCTATCTGGTTAACACTCGCACGCGTTCGTATACGCCCCCAAAATTAATGCGCAGAAAATACATCAATCTTCTTTACGGCAAAATCTTTATGACAGAAAACAATATCACCTTAAGGGTGCGTAACATGAAAACCTCATCAGTGTGAATCAGTACAAATCACTGCTCGTTGCAGGACTCAAAATATCAACAGTGATACAACGATGCATTAGCCTCAGACACGTGCCCGAAAAAAATAATTGGAGGGTTTGCGATAACATACGATCCTAAGCGATAGCGCCGATGAATAGCATTAGCTCTCCAACAGTCTTAGTGTATATATAGTCGCACTGACAAACTTGAGAAAGACTGCGGCAGTGACAAAAAAATTATTGTTCCAACAGCCTGGCTACCAGCCAGCCAGACTCGCAGCATATCGCTGCACCTCGCGATGCTTGATGGTGCTAAATATACTGCGGTATTTTAGCACATTCACGTGCTTAGTCCAAGGACAGGCAGTCTATGAGTAATGGTAATGGAGGACGTGGGTCTTTATCACGTGTATAGATTCATTACCAGGAGCTCCCTTCAGGGTTACTCAACGCTGGTTGCGACATGAGTGGCGGTCCTCAAGTCCCATCCTTCACAGCTGTCCCCGGCCGTCGTGATAAATGTCTGGATTATGCCGACAGCAGAACACGAATGATGCTCAGCACCGATCATGGCGAAACAGATGGCCGGCGGTCGTTGACACCCTAAGCACAAGAGAACTAAACATGACATTTTTTGCTAGTGTTTACGTTCATTCGATTGCATAAACGCTACTGATGAGGCCCGTATACTTTTACCATGCCCAACAAAGTATAGTAGGGCCATCCGAAAGAGCCCGTCTATTTTTGAACACTTGATGACTACTCGCGGTAGCAATAAGCACACACCACCGCGTGCTGCACACAACTTGCATACCGTTTCTGTACCTGCAGGCAAGGAATCTATTTCGCAATATGGCCTCAGCACCTGAGCTTTCATCACGACCGTCATGTCAAACATCACCAACACTACTTAATAGATGTTACTTGGAGTAGCTGCAGCAAAGCTCCCAAGTACAGGGTACTCCAAGTTACGTGCCTCCTGCTCTCAGCTTTGCATTAGTTCTATAATTGCCATTCTGGAAGACCTTGAAGTAACGGCACATGAGCTCAAATCTGCCTAATGAAGCTGTGTTTCGAAGCTATCCTGGATAAAATGTATTTTCCTCAAATACGAGAGCATAGCGACGACAACTATCCCGGTCAGCAAAATCTATCTCGGACGGCACAGACTCCTGAGTAAAAAAAAAAACAACTACCAGGTGACGTTGAGTTTACTCGCGTCTATTGTGGACCGAATAAAGTTGTTTCACTCACTCACTCACTAAGAAATAAAGGATTGATTGCGCATCAAAAAAAAAAAGAAAAAGAAGAGAAGCTTAGAGCGCTTCACTCGAGCCTTTCTCAATGTGTTCTTTGCGCTCTTGTTAGCCACATCCGCTACTGTCATTTCAGGCATGCGTCTGTGGCACAGTGGTTAGGGCGACGAGCTTTGGTAAGAGGCGCTTGCGAAACCACGTTTTGCTTTCCACGTTTATGCTACCACTCATTATTTTATTTCTGTACCTCAGGACACTCTTGTGTGCCGCTATCTCGCCTTCGTTGTCGTCTCTTCAGTGGTGCCTGCTTCTTGCAACCTATCCGGGTAAAAGCTGAAGTGTCCGCTCCTTCTGTTGCACATAGAAGAGCACATAATAATTGGTGTCGGCATTTAGAGCCCTTCGACTGCGCCTTTGGCTACTTGCGTGGGTGTATCTCTTGCTTGTTTGTTTTCTTGCCGAAAGAGAACCGCGCACAATACAATATCAAGCTGTGGTTGGCGTCTGATATGCACGTGCTCAGGGTCCTTGCACTGAACAGCAAAAGCAACGTGGGTAGAGCCGATGCTAGACACACATTTGATGATCGTCACTGTTCTGTCCTTGCGCTTCATCGACATCCGAGTGCCCGAAGTATTGCCACAGAGATTGGTGTTTTTGCCCAGCTAGCAGAAATCGAGGTCAACTGATCGTTTCTGCTCTGTGGCTTCCACGGAATGTACTTATTTCCCGAACTTTGCCCGTCCGACCAGCAACTTGCAGGTCAGGCAAAGAAAGCCATTGGCTGTGGGCAGAGCCCTTATCAACAAGACCTGGTATGGCCCTTCGGTGTAATACAGACAAACTAATGTGCTAGATTCCCTGTGGTACTGTCGGATGCGACTCAATGAAAAAGCAGTAGATACGAAGTCCTTGACCTTACGAAAGGACGCATAGAGGTCGACGAATCAAAACATATACTGCATCGGACACTCTTTGGCGTTATTTTCAGTGAAGAAGGCCGTTTCTTTTTCCTCTAGAAGGCTTTCCGTAAGTAAGATAAACTCTATAGGTACATCTTGGTAATCGATACCAGCTCGCCATTATCCCCTGACATATCGCTAACTGCAAATACAAATAACTTAAATCGGTAATTGTGATTCCCCTCGCCTTCACTTTCATAATATCATAAAACGTTTTTACAGGTCTAGTTTACCTTCATTAGGAGAAAATTTTCGTCGTCATTTCCCAACGCTAAAAAGCTGAAATACTAGGTGAATGTACGCCTATTCCGCTTGGGGTGAAAAACATAGAACAATGGAGCGTTAGTGCATAGAAATACAACAAACGTACATTGTCATTGTGCTATTCAATATGCCCTGCAGACGAGAATACTAAGCCATATTCTGTGGCATCAAGTGAAATAAAAAGGAACGTGCATGCTTTACGAATAGCTCAGAGCAATCTGCCGTCGACCATCGATGCTTATATCTATATATCGTTACCTCGCTTAAATAACGGCATGGACAAATAACATGAAGCATCGTTACTACCTATGTTTGAGTCCCGCCTTGTACATGCTTAACTGATGCCGGAATGAAGCGCAGCGTCGTGCCGTCGTATTCAGCACATATATGCAATTTGTCGGCTGTCTGCAATCGCTACGCTTTTTCGGATATTGCAGTTGTATGCCGCATAGAGCTTAATATTTAATATTGTAACTGAATCAAAAACTGAAAAAGTAGCAGGTTAGGTGCTCCTCTCAATAAGCAACACGAGCGCTCCTTTGGTCAGGGCTCAGTTTCGACACTAAATTCCATTCAGGATAAAAACAAGCAGCTTTTGAAAAGAAAAATATGCGAGGTGAGCTTGCTAAATATCTCCGCGCGCTGCGACGTGTGTTTCACAATATTCGAATGAAAAGAAGAAATTGAAGTATGAGCAAGCAACTTGTTTAATGAACATCGAAATGAAAGAGAGAGAGAGAGAGAGAACGGAGGGGAAATGCAGGGATGTTAGCCACGCATTGACTCGGTTGGCTACCCATACACATGGCATGGAGGAAATGGGGAATAATAGATAAGATAGAGAAGAAAGCAGAATAGTTAGAAAATCTCGGCATGTCGGAAACTTAGTGGGAATCGATTTCACACGAAGCAGACAGAGAGTATCAGTCTAAGCCGGATCTTTTGCTTTGAGCCAAGCGTTGCGAGCTGGGTCGACGCCACTGTGTAGATCAAGTACCTGTGCGCATATCGTGGGCTTGCCAGGCAGGCCGACTACACTTGCGTGCTCATGGTTCGTCATACACTCTTGTCCTCCTATGCCAATTTTTTTTAAGTACTAAGTTAAGGAAGCGACCACGAGAACAGGCAGACGTAGGCGGCTACATAGATAGATAGATAGATAGATAGATAGATAGATAGATAGATAGATAGATAGATAGATAGATAGATAGATAGATAGATAGATAGATAGATAGATAGATAGATAGATAGATAGATAGATAGATAGATAGATAGATAGATAGATAGATAGATAGATAGATAGATAGATAGATAGATAGATAGATAGATAGATAGATAGATAGATAGATAGATAGATAGATAGATAGATAGATAGATAGATAGATAGATAGATAGATAGATAGATAGATAGATAGATAGATAGATAGATAGAAACGGTCAAAGTACCTTTGACTCGTTAAAAAATGCTTCGCATTGGAAAAGTTGTCATATTCCTATAACATCGGTCCCCGCACCACGCTTTGCTATTGGTGTCGATACGAACCCATATTATTCTCATTCACAGCACATTAGGCTGGAGACCTTCCCTCATTCAATGAATTTATTATTCGCTCAGACAAAGTAAGAAGCAGTGTGGTAATTAAAAGCCGTATTCAGCGCACTGAGTTGTCATAACCCTTTCTACCGAACGACAGCAAGGTAACAAACGTTTTCATCATAAACGAAGGTTAAAAAAGATGGCTGCGTATGATTGTTAATATCATTGTGTAGATCTATCACTTTGGTCAACGTATTTAAGCATGAGCCGCCACTGGTATAATCAACGATCTCTGGTGTGTCAAGAGGTTAAATTTCATATCATGACATTAACGTTGTCTTCACGGCTTTTAGTCAACAATCAAGTGTCCACAACAACTGTCCACAAAGACTTACACATTGCCTGCACACAAAAATTTGCGTACTGACGATGCCACCCACATGTGGGGCGAAACATTGTTGTTTCGTGCTTTCTTATTGCTGAGTAAAGTCAGTGAAACAAACGCTGAAGTATGAGTTCCTCTGGCTAAGGAAAATTTTGTCGAGTATCCAATATAATGACGTTAACCTAAATCTATTTTAATCCATAGGCGGCGCACTTTTTCCTAAATGTCGATTCAAAACAGTGCCCTCCAAATTTAAGCGACATTCCGATGATCGACAATGCGAGTCGTTTCAAACTTCCGTCACTCGCCAGGAATTCCACCGACTCGGCTCGTGAGAGCTCGTCCAACCGTTCCGGCACCGCCAAGAGCCCGATATACGCCGGCCCGCGGCGCACTTTTACGACCAGCTGTCGCATTCTTTCGGGTAGTCATTATCTTGATGAACTCCAGAAAGTTCGGTCTCGCTTCGGCACCTCATCGTTCGCTTCTCGGGGGTTATTTCGCAAGTCTAATGTTCGAATTCGGGCATATCAATTGACTCCGATGGGAAAACAGTTCGCAGAGAATCTTTTTATATAAAATGACGTTTTAGCGATCTCCAAAAGATATGTACTACTGTGCAGAGTAGAATAGTGGGAGCGCATCCTAAGTTACTTTAAGTTGCTTTACTTTTCTACAATAAGGAACAGGAAAATACGGACAACCCGAAGGGGTGGCTTAGCGACTACGATATTGCGTCGCTAAGCAAGACGGCGTGGATTCAACTTCTAGCCGCGGAAGCCGCATTTCGGTGGGCGAAACGTAAAAACACCTATGCACATAGATTTCGAGGAAAGTGGAAGAACCGATGTGGTAAAAGCTAATCCGGAGAACCCCATCCCGGAGTACCTGAAATTACCTTGACGTTGGTCCGTAAAACCCTAGAATGTATTTTTAAACATAGATCCAGCAAAAGCCTCTATGTTTCTGTACATACCGCGCAATTGCGTTGAAGGATTCTAAGTTCAGTAACTGATAATTAAGTCTTCCAGTTGGCACATTATAAACTGTTTTCAAAATAGCCAGAAAAAGTATTGCGCTTACATTGTAAAAAAAGAAAAAGGGTAAGGAACATTATTATTTCGACTGTAGATTATTGTTTTCATAGAAGCGATGTTTTCTACAGATAATCATTGCATTGCAAACAAGAAGTAGCAGTGAATTTCATTATATAAATAAGCAGCTGGGATATGAACCTAATATTAGTTTTAAAAATGCAGCATGCGGAAAGGGGTGAGAGTCGCCGTTAAACATGCAGCAGTGCGAAACATCTAAGCTTCGCACATTAAAAATACAGCTGCGTCGTTCACAGTACAGTGCCGTTTAACGATGCATTTTAATATGTGTTGGGTCGCCCTTTTTCAAAGACTGATGATAAAACTACCTTTTAATCAGTTGTACATTGATTGATTAGCTCATTAATAAATAAAGTAGCAGCGGATTTTGCCAACAGTGGGCCGGACTATGGACTCGACCCGTGTTCCCGTAAGCCAAGTGTTTCTTACTCATCAACAACATTCGCACTCTAACTACTTTTGTTTGGTAACCAGTATTAAGCCTGTAAGGTTCCAAACGCAAAACGCGAAGAACGAAATGCTAACGTAAAAGAAATTTCTCAGAGTTAAGCAAACTAGTGCCACAATTCACTGTAAACAAAGCCTAACTATAATACAAGCATCAAGAGGGGCAGTTGTGAGGCGACACCGCTGCCTCGCCTGTCGAGCGCGCGAGTCAGCCGCAGATAAAAAGCGACAGTCGACGACTGGCGTAACCTAATCAAACGGAATTCATGAATAAGAGGATAAAGAAGGAACACATAACGCAAAACAAGTGAGCGAGCAAAAGAAAACGCGCCGCGACATTCCTCACCAATTAACGCTCGTTATTGATGAGAATGTTTCGTCTTGGTCTTACGATTCTTCGTTTCCTTCGCGCGGAGTGGCAGCTTCAGATCAATGCAGAGGGTGTTTTTATTATTATTTTCCTTCATTATATTCCGACTGTCTTCGGCGGTGCTTCCTTTTTGTCCTAGCTCATTCCTGTGTCGTTCACTCTTCCTTTCGTGGGTTACATGCCACATTTAAGTCTGTCTCGGTCTCGTTTGTCTTTGGGCCGTGACGTAATTGTCCACTTGCCCAGTGTTAAGGCTACAGCTGTAACCCGTTTGCGTCTTTTTGCACTCCTGTACTTCCATTTTGTGGAGAGGCCACGAGTGAACGGCCTCCTCAATTGATTCTTTCGTTCAGTTCGTTAAGCCAGATTTTCTTTTTCTGCCACTTCCACTTCTCCTCTCTTTCTTTTATCTATCACAGACCTGCCGCTCCTCTAGAGAAATTCTCAAGAGCCTCCAGAGATGTTGATAGGAAGTCTGTACCGACTCTTCGCTGGTGAGGAAGTAAAGAAGACAACACACTATTTCCCTTTCACATCGCAATATAGCCCCAAAAAAGTGGCAGCCACCGATCCTGTTGGATGGAACGAGGTGGCAAGATTTAGTGTGATTACCTAGGCCCTCTTACTTTTTTTTCTTTCTTTTGTTCGAAGGCGTTCCCCTCACGCGGCACCCTCACCATTACGTGGGCTTTTCTAGTGGCGCATTTCGTCTCAGTCGTCGTCTTTGGTTGCTATCCTGCCGCTCATTGATTGCAGCGGGTAGTTCCTGTTTACTTATCGACGCAAACGAGCCGCTCTTACCGCCTCTCTGTTGCTAGAGATATAGATCTTTGGGCGTGTCAATTCGCCGTTTCTGTTTTCCAGCCTCCTGCACTTTCAGGAACAGATTTCATTACACGAGACTCAAGGCCAGCCAGTCGACTCAATAAACGTGCCACCACGCTCCAACCTATTTATGTTTTTATGTTGTTGAGGGGCCGTGACAGCGATACTTACCATCGATAAAGATTACCAGCCAGCGAACACGATAGCCATGAATGTCTGCAAATCGAGCTTAAAATTAACATGTCACCGCAAGAGTACATTTGTATTTTGGTGCTGCATAAGTCAGAGGAGTTTAGGCTCATGAGGTTTACTCGACCCGTTTTGGATGCGTCCTCACGTAAATATTTAGAGCCCTCGCAACCTGCCTGACGTATAGATCGACATTCTTGAATTTACTTGCCTAATATATGAATTCACATAACTGACGACAGTGTCCTCGGTGCTATGCAGTCATATTTATTTAGTTCGTTATTTATTTATTTATTGTTATACAGTCCGTGACGAGGCTTGTATTTGTGCCGATTTCTGCGTACTTGCAATACCACATGCGATTCTTTCTTTTTTTTCGGAGGTCGTATAAATGAACGTTTTGTGTCCCCCAGCACAGAGGAAAGACTACGTATTGTTAACCCAGACAATTCATCTGTCTTTTGTTTATTGTTCTCCCTCGTGAATGTGTGTGTGTGTGTGTGTGTGTGTGTGTGTGTGTGTGTGTGTGTGTGTGTGTGTGTGTGTGTGTGTTGTGTGTGTGTGTGTGGTGTGTTGGGTGTGTGTGTGTGTGTGTGTGTGTGTGTTGTGTTGTGTGGTGTGTGTGTGTTTGTGCGTGCGTGTGTGTGTGTGTGTGTGCGTGCGTGCGTGTGTGTGGTGTGTGTGTGTTGTGTGTGTGTGCGCGGTGCGTGGTGTGTGGTGTGTGTGTGTGTGTGTGTGTGTGTGTGGTGGTGTGTGTGTGTGTGTGGTGTGTGTGTGTGTGTGTGTGTGTGTGTGTGTGTGTGTGTGTGTGCGTGTGAGCGCGCGCGCGCGTGTGTGTGTGAGCGCGCGCGCGCGTGTGTGTGTTTGAACACGGCTAGACTATCAGCTCAAGCTCACGGCTATTTGGACAGAAGTGGCCGCCCACCTCAGGACGTAAACAGCCTGGTGAATGAAATCAAGTTGAATTCTCTCTCTATCTCACCTCACTGTGGCGTTGTTTACTATAGCGAACGTAATAAACAAGAAAATGACAAAACCAAAATTTACGCACCTCATTACGCAAATGCGCGATGTCTAGTTAGCCCGCCCATATATACAAAGGCACGCGTAGGGTTCACTATTTTCAAGCTCGCGTATTAAGCACACTGCAGTTTCAAACGGCCGTGTATCAAGAAAAGTGCCGCGCGCTGCGAGCTGTTTCTCGCTGATAGTAAGCCCTATCTACACGTCGCCAACATAAATCTCCCCCTGCTTGTCGTGAACATATTTTCTTGCTTCCAGCCATTGGGACAAAGAGTGCACTCGGTCTTTTCTCTTGCTTTTGGCAGAAAAGCGAAGGTTTGGTAGAAGGGTAGCATAGACACATGGCACCAGGAAAACAAAGTTTACTTGCCCCGGTAGTGCGCACAAAGCTGTATTATTATTACTTTTTCCTCTTTGATCGGTTTCTTCGAGGCACTAAGAGAGGTTACGAGCGTTAGTAGACTGGCGAAGCGTGCACACGAGCTTCGCTTTCCGGCACAATTGGTCACGCGGGGGCCTTTTCTGCAAGTGCTGAGATATCGGATCCCCAACCTATTCTTCACCCTGGCGCCAACGTTATTCGCCTCCTCACCCAGCACCCCGAAATCCCATCGAGAGAGGCGCTCTAGCAAGCATTTCTGTAGCAACGCTGGGTCACAGACGAGGTCGCACTCTCGTATAATGTCAGCATGCATTGTCCAGTTTTTCTACAGGTTTCATTAATATTTATCGCTACTATATGCCAACGTCATTGTATACCAAGTATCAAGATTTCCGTTTCTTTTATGAGTAACGTGGTTAAATCGACTCTTATAACCACGGGACAAATAAGAGTACACACAACGTGAACTCTGGACTTCACTGGCACTCATCTTGCGTGGAACACTCTTTTGGGTGTTCTGCACTCACCGTCATGCGAGCGGCGCTCACTAACACTCCCAGGTTTAAATCCATAGATATACCCGATAAAGTGACGGGAGCACGGCAGCCGCCGTAGCGCAATTGGTAGAGAGTGGGATGCGTTATTCGAAGGTTGCAGGTTCCTTCCCCGCCGGTGGCAAGTTGCCTTTTCGTCCACTTTAATTTCTTCACAATTATAAGTACTACAAATGAATGCCCCTTATACTTTTTGGTTTCATTGTCTGTTGGTTCTCATTAAAATTGGGTCTAACAAAAAAGAACGAGCCCTTAAATTCTCCTTCTTTCGTTTATAACGAACAAGTATCATAGGGTTTTTCACAATACAATTTCGCGACATGTTCAAAGGTATTCCACCATGTCAGGAAGATACCACAAGAACATCATGAAACAATTGAAGAGATCAGAACGGCGCGGGCAGTTTGCCGCCCGAAATGGCAAGCTGCGAAGATTAAAGCGAGAGAAAATCGGAATCGATAAAACCTTACGGCAACCAGGAGTGTTGGTGTGTAGCGCAGCGGCGTTTGGCATGCTCATACACTTTTAACTACTATTGCAGTTTAACTACGGCTGTCATACGTAAAGTAAGCTGTTAGTAAAAGTGTTTACTAACAGCTGGTAAAACGTTCAGTAACAGCTAGTAAAAAAAAAACTATTTAGAAAATGCTAGTTCGCGCTGTTTTTAACCATGTATACGTACCAACTAACTCACATTCACACGCTATTAAGGTATTATCAAGACATACAAACGTAGAAACGATCATTTTTTTTGAAGAACTGTCGATGATGTCGCATGATATGAACTTATCAAATTTCGTGTAGTACGCATGGTCCAAGACACACGAACATACGCAAGCGAACACTGAAAGCATTAGGGTTTGCCACAGTATAGAAAAAAAAAAGTTTTTGTACTGCACTAAACGTTAATAAAGCCTCACCGCGGCGTCATGGCGTGAAACACGCCCTGCCCTTTTTTAATCGATCACTCACTGTCAACCAACTCCATTTTGAAGCGCGAAAATTGTGATCCATCACAGCGCCGGTACTGTCTGGCCATGAATCAAGGACGCCTTCCCGACGGCCTGGTATATGGCCTCTAATAAAAGTCCGGCAAACTTGCGTAAGGCCAGCTGCGAAACCTATAACATGAACTGCGCAAAGTCTGCGCTTCCATGACCGAAAAAAAGAAAATTTGGAGCAGGAACTTCCTACAAGAGTTGTGATGTAGCGCGTAAGAATTATTGGGAAATTCATTATTTACTGAGCCTACGGCAACAATACATTGTATTATCCAACACTAGAGGACACTAGTCATCATTTAGCCATCACTACCTTATATGACATGGCTACTTATTGGGGTAACTGTAGTGAGCTACCTTCTTTCTGCGCCGACATTATTGGTGTGGTTACTTGTCGCGACAGGTGTGCTCTTCTTTTTTTCTTCGCCAAATGTATGGTTTCATAACTTCTCGCGGCCGCTGCACGGTGTGGTTACTTGTGGCAACATATGGTCTTGATTTTCTTTTTAGCACGAAAGTGTTTTATGCCGGAGTCTATTAAGACTTCAGTGACGTATATCCGTCACGGAAATGAACACGATCAAAGTGCACACGATCAGATGGCAAAAAAAAAAAGTTCCGTCAACAGGAGTCGAACCCACTACCCCTCGGTCCGCGACTAGAGATGCCGGGCATGCTATACACTGCGCCACGGTCATTTCTTTTCTCTTTCATGGTATTTATTACAAATGTGCGTAGTTAGCATACATAGCGAATAAAATACTCAAGGCGGCCTCTACAAGCGTACAAAGAGCGTTACCCAGAAAGAAGTATAAAATAACTCCGTGTCTTAAAAGGGTATTAAATCAGTACATTTCATGAAGAGTGGATACCAGTCCGGTTGAAACTGTAATTGTTGATAAAAGTCTTTTAGCTGAAGAGCCATTTAAATGAAATGCAACCACGATGAACCATGGGTTTCGCATGCCTGTCTACAAAGGGCTTCCAAAAAACTACTCGATTTGAATTCTTATAGCATACGTTATCTCGTGCCACCAAAAGCCACTCTATGCCTGTTGACATGCTCTTACTAATGGGTATATGGCCCGCCCCGGTGGTCTAGTGGTTATGGCACTCGACTGCTGACCCGAAGGTCGCGGGATCAAATCCCGGCCGCGGCGGCTGCGTTTTCGATGGAGGCGAAAATGTTTGAGGCCCGTGTACTTAGATTTAGGTGCACGTTAAAGAACCCCACGTGGTCGGAATTTCCGGAGCCCTCCACTACGGCGTCTCTCATAATCATATCGTGGTTTTGGGACGTTAAACCCCAGATATTATTATTATTATTATTACTAATGGGTATGCACAGTTTAAGGAAAACTCGCATATTAGACTGCGCCATGGTCACACAATCTGGAGGCTTTACAACATGCCTTTTATATGTCTCACTTTCCTCTCACAGTGCCCGGTCGGCAGGGTGGTGCCACCATCTGGGAGCGGTAAAGTAAAGTAAGGCATTATGGCCGTGGCTTCCGCGATTAGCTCCTGCAATGAATCGTTCCTATGAGTTCGTCCCAGTCGGCGCGTTTCCAATAGAAGAGCAATTTTGTCAACGCCTTAACACACCTCGAGGTGGCGACCTTAGCACAAGCCTCGGCCTCGGTCATAGCATCCATCCATATTTTAAAAATCTAGCAGTTGTTCCGTGTACGAATACAGCCGATGAGCGAAGCTTCTTAGATATGGGACGCAAAACGACTATACGCCTGATCTCGCTGCTGGCTTTCATGAAGGCGGTAAGGTGGGGAGCGGGTGGAGAGAGCGTTTGCTGCGCTCGGTGGCGGGAACGACTGAGCGAGTCAGTGGGCGGCACGCGCAGCGCAGGGAGAGGGACACAGGTGAAAGAGTGGTGCGAGCTGTGATGCGGCGGGGAGCTTCGACGGCGGCGGCGGAACGCCGCGCGTGGCGTTCGGCGCGCGCAGCGTTTTATTGTCTTTTTGCGCTGGCGCCGGGTGGGGAGAGCTTCTGCTACTACCTTCGACAAAGCGCCCGTAGTGCGCTAGGATGATGGTCGTCATATCAGAATCCACGATAAAGGTGGTGAAAGTGAAGACGACCAACCAGTTGTGCACACAGCTTATTTATTTTAACCTCGAATTCCTGGTGCCCTAGAACCAAACCGCTCAAGGCCTAAACATTTCCTCTTAAATCACCGGTCACTGCAACCTAAAGCGATGCTTAAGAGAAGGGACCTTTAACGGCGGCGGCGGGGTGCGGGCCTAAGGAGCTTCGCTCCTACAAAAAGAAATTGCTCTGCGACGCGCGCCTGCCTCACCTGGCTGTAACACCGCGTTCCCCGCTTGCGCTCGCCCAGAGAAACAACGCGGCCGGGCTAGAGAGTAGACACGACTCGTGTTGTGTTTTCCTCTAGTCCTGCTGTGGTGTTCAATAACTCTTTAAGATGGCGACCTTAGTTTAAGTTCTGCGTCTAATCAGCGACGGTCTTCTGGCAGCCACACCGCTGTCTCTGATTACGTTCTTACCGTTAACTACTACAGCTACCGCAAAGGTTTGTTTAATCATTGATCACAGGCGTTAGTCGTCGGGATGAATATGTGCCACCAAGCGTCAACGTGAGAGCATCCACGTTAAACGGTGCTATAGCTGCCGAACACCAATCGACATTGTGCAAGCTCTCATATCAATGTACAGCAAATGTTCAACTACTTTGTGGGAACCACGCCGGCGGTTCCCACAAAGTAGATGCGCGTGGCCCGCGCAGCTGGGCCACGCGCACCGCCTCTGCGCAGCACGTGGCACTATCTCGAGAGCCGGTGGGCGTGGTTCCTACAACTTCTATAAAGACCCGTTTTACTTTCGTGTTATACCGATTCCATGACGGAGGGATCAACCATGTTTTTTTGTTTTGTTTTTTTTTGTCGTATAAACGACATATTGTTATATATGGCTGCATAAAAGGCCATGTATTCCTGTGGACCATATCGCGCTGCCTAACGCACCGACGGCTTTCGTTCAGAAGTAGACCTACTCATATAATGAATACACCTTAAGAGTGTATAGTCTTGTTATCTACGTGTGTTTGTGTTTTTATAGGCTTGCATTTGTGGGGAAATTTATTTATTTAATTATTTATTTATTTATTTATTTATTTATTTACTTATTTATTTATTTATTTATTTATTTATTTATTTATTTATTTATTTATTTAGAGCGATATGCAGCTTCACAAATGCGGCAAGGCACTATCCCATGGCACCCGCCGGTCCACGTAGGTGCTTTCTTAGACGAATAACGTTCCAAACATTTAAGTTACGTGCGTATTCTTATCAAAGCACTCACTGCAAGTTATCGTTAGGTGCAATGCTTTTCCCACAGCTTAAATGCCTACAACTTAAACAATTCATGTTTTCTGCCCATTCCCCCTTTTTTTTTATTGTCTGCCGTATTCAAACAAACGAAAACGTCATTACAAAGGCTCAAGCTCACGATACTTGATGTATTACTCATAGAGAGTACTACGGTAATGAGCTTACCGACCCTAAGTAACCACCTACATATTTTAACGAAAGAAGGGGAAGAAGGCTAGTATTTTTGTAACACACAGTGATATGAAAAGCAGAAAAATTCCTTGGCTCCACATGGTAGCATATACACATTTATCTTTCATGGCGGCTGGCAGTTACAACATTTGCTTGGTCTCTTCATGTGCTACGGAAAATATGGCGCAACGTTCATTGCTTCTTTTTTTTTACGTTGTACAAGACAAATAACGGTTATTCCTCTTGGCTTCAAACTTCGTGCAGACACATCATCCACTCCCACCCTCCTGCTTTCTAACGATTTCTTCAAACAGAAACAAATTCGACAAGAAGCATTCGCTTCTGGGAGTTCACGTGACATTTGCTGCTGTATAAAGAAAAACATCACCCACGACCGACACATGACGCGGCAAAAAGATACGGCACGTCCGCCCCAACTTCTGACACCTTGCAAGCGCATTCTGCTTACTTTGAGGCCATCGACAGTATGTGATTTCTCTCCGTTCGCGGACCAGTTTTCTCTATATTTCATACAAACTGACGGTATTCTCCCTTCATCCGTCATTTTCATCGCAGTTTCGTTGCTGTATATTTCACAACCGAAGTCATTGTACAGGGAAGGAAGGCTCCAACTCTCGCACGTGAAGCAACGCTGCTCATTTAAAATACCACAAACCGGAGAAAACGTGAACAAAAATGCAGCTATAGACGGGGACCGAATCTCATTCTATCCACTACTAGGCGTCGCTTCCCTGCCATTTGCCGACAACTGCGACTACATTGAGACCCCGCAGCGACCGAGACATCTCCAAACTCTTCTCTCGGCGCTGGGATTGCTGCGGTGTAACGACGGCGGCGGCGGTGGTGGCGGCGGCAGCATCAGTGCCATGTGGCTAGGAGAGGCCGGCGTGGCCACTGTGGCGCCGTCCATGGCCCGTTATCAGGCAGAGCAGACTAGAGGATTCCCGGCGGCCGTAATGATACCCCTGAGCCTAATCCCTCGGTCAAGCTACACAATCTAGGCATCCTGTTATATAGCTAAAACTTTGCTCCTTCCTACTTAAGTTTATTGTTTTTTTGTATGTTTAGCTGTATCCGCAACGGCTAAGCTCCGAACACTCTCTCCCACCCTCACGATCCCCACACTCTCTTCTTTCCCTGCTCTCGCACACACTTTCTCTTTCTTCATTAACCTGGCTCAGTGTAGCCGGCTTCGTCTCAGCATGCAGAAGCTAGCACGTTCTCCGCGTAATTTCCTCAATTTCTCCGGTGCGTAATGAACGGTATTCACTTCGTGCGCGTTTCATTTCTCTTGTCCTGTGCTCGCAGTCTCGCCGTGGACTTATCTTACGTAACTGTGCATTCTGAGCCCTTACGTAAATCAATATAAAAAAATAATAACATATCTAAAACGCACGTTTAATGCCAGGCACTGTTTATGCAACAAACACAGAGGGCCAGGCAAAGCTACTTAGTCGATGGCCGAACAGAGAGAGCGCGAGTACCACCGACAACAACCGCATTGACGTCTCTTGTTGGCAACCACGCTACATAATAAAGAAAACAACAGTTTCTATCACTTAGTACGCAAAAAGCTTGAACCGACCGCAACATCTTGCAGCTCCTGTATTTGAAGTGATGCACGAGATGTCTTGCCTTGAGACAATGCACGTGACGCAACACGGTGCGCGCCACAGAGCCAATGCACTCTGCAGCGCCTATATACACGAAGTACCGCGTCGCAACTTTATCTGCTCCCGTGGAGCGCAGTCTTTCCTTCCTTTTGTCGCCACCGTCAGAATGGAGGCTGTCAACAAAGTCAATACCTGTCAGCATGGAAAGGATGTAGGTTGCCAATGCCAACGCACGTCACGTTATTTCTCTAGCGCCGTTTCTCTAGACATCATTCTTTTTTCTCAGCTTCTCCCTTTTAAGTACTTAGGTGATGGAGCTTCTTGGCAATAGCGCTATGACAGTAGCAGTTTTCTTGTAGCTATAAGATCTAAGATCTTATAACTACAAGAAATAATCCCTCTTATCCTTCCATATCCCTCGTATCCTCTTATCTTGCATTTGGTGCCTCACTGAGGTCGACATTTCTGGTAAGCATATCAACCGGACAAAATGAATAATTCACTCGTGTGGGTGACAGCGTAACGGCTACTGTTGCGGTTGTTATTAGATTATCGTGTTGTGTGTTACAGTATAAACGCTACATATTTCTCAAGACTTTTCTAGTAACAGTAAATGTTTCAGTTATATCCTATATTCATGACTGTGGAGTTCACATCACGAGTGGTTGTACGTACGCTAATATTTGCGCATGCGGCTGCTGTGAGAAACATTTTCTATCCCTGTTCAAACATTGGTTAAGTAGCGCTCGGACGAAGCAACTGCCGGAACATCTTCGAAAGCTAAGTCCACCGGCCGCTAGTAACAATCTACCCTAGCCTCTTCTTGACCTTCGTTCCCCTCCACTATATACGTACCACATAAGAAAGCTTTCCGCCTCTCAGCAGAGAACAATGCTATCTTCTTCAAAAAAATGACAAAAGTGCAGTTTATAAACCTACCTTGTCAGTGATATTATCGGAGTTCGCTTTAAAACTTTTGACTGCTTATGTGCCCTCTTTTGAAAGCATTAACCGTCTGTAATTGTTGCCCTTTCAATACCACAATTATGAGCTAAAGCCATGATTTCCTCTCAATGTGAAATGCCACACAAGGCAAAAACGACAACGAGACTACAGACAACCGCTGAACTGCACAGAAAAAGAGTTGTGTATAGTTCTCTTAACTCTTGGGCTTGGAATACTCCAAAGTTATACGTCGCTGAAACAAACTGAAAACTGGCAACGCAGTGAAGCGCGCGCCTTAGTTTTAATAATGCTTCCTTCAAGCTCATTATCAGCGTAGTGTTTAGACTTCAGTTTTTTCTTATTCTTTCTTTAGTAATTTGCTATCGTTCTTACGGCCGTGCCCCCTCTACGTTTTCTTTTTCTTTCTTCGTCATCACTCACTACAATTAAAGAAAATAAAACTTAGATGATTGCGCAAGTCTCAAGGAATTGATTGAAAGGGAACTTTTTTTGTAACTAATTGTTTCTGTGTGCCTGCGTGTGTGTGTGTGTTTTTGTTCTATTTCCCTACCAAAGCAGCCTATTCCCCCACAGCTCGCACTGTGCCCAAAAACATGAATCTCAGCCAGAATAAAACATTAAACACGGACCACCATGATAAATTTTGCGCGCGTTGAATCTAAAACACGACAAAAGAGGGAGAAGACGAATGTGCTCACCGTCATTCATCAAAATATTTGCCCGAGGGCGTAACGGCGCTCGATGCTATCTCTGCAGCGATCCCTTCACGCCTGAGCTAATTATGAACATCTATAACTGAGCGATTGTCACCCCCTTGTCGGCGTGCTTTCTACGCGTCGCTGATGTGTGACATGGATAGGCAACTTTTCGAGCAGGTCACCCTGGGGGCGAGGCGAGCTTGATGACAAAGGCGGATAGGAGGAACCATGAGTAAGAGGGACGCTGCCCGGGGCTAGATTATAAGGATGAAATAAAATGTGATGAAAGCTTTTGCGTGACCTCCCACGGCAAATGCAGAACGAAAAAAGTGAGATGCGTAGCGATACAATCAGTGTCTAGAGTACGAGCCTTAGATTGCGACAACTAGCAGCATTGTTCCAGTTAGCATAAAAAATCAGGAGTTTTTCCCTATCGGGAAAAGGGGGGCAAGCGAAGCTTCGCGTGTGTGTGCCTGTCCTACTATTTCTTTCTTTCTTTCTTTCTTTCTTTCTTTCTTTCTTTCTTTCTTTCTTTCTTTCTTTCTTTCTTTCTTTCTTTCTTTCTTTCTTTCTTTCTTTCTTTCTTTCTTTCTTTCTTTCTTACAAATTCGCATGCGACCGGCGCACCTTCGAGGCTCGCATATGTGTACACCCGCATTTCTTTAGACTCGCCTGGGCCGGATCTCTCGCGAACCATGCCGCCGTCGCCACCGATATCTATAACTCACATAAGCTTCGCTTAATAACCCGGCTTAAAAAGCACATGTAAGACACGATGTATTCCGTTGTTTTTTCGCTCTGTTTCTAAGCATTGCCTCGATGAAATACTGAAGAAAGTTCTCCGGGATCCAGATACATGTATTTTTACATCTCTCATTTACGCATCTCTGAAATTGCGCGACTAAAATTTGTTACGCTTGAACGTGTGCGCATGAGCTCCCTCGTCCGCAGTCCTAACCACACCCGATTCGTCATATTTCCTCATCTGCCCCGAATTCTTGCACCTCGTTGCATTGAGCTTCTGCCGTGCAAATATTTGATAACCAACGTCAATAAGCAGCGCTTGCTTATTTCTATGCAGCATCTTTTGTGCCCACATAACAACCAGAGGAACATTACGCAAGCTGCGGCGGCTGCATTTTCGATGGAGGCTAAAATGTTTGAGGCCCGTGTACTTAGATTTAGGTGCATGTTAAAGAACCCCACGCGGTCGAAATTTCCGGAGCCCTCCACTACGGCGTCCCTCATAATCATATCGTGGTTTTGAGACGTTAAACCCCTGGATATTATTATTATTAACATTACGCAAGATATGTCCCACCGTTGCAGTCGTCGGTATGAGTGTGTTGCATAGAAGTACTACGTATTTTTTTTAGTTTACTGTACTGTCACTTTTATAACAATGCATTCTAAGTTACCGCCTTTTTTTGTTTGCTAAGGTGAACTTCCTGCTAATGTATTGTGTTTCGACTTGCTAACGGTTTATTTCCCTGCATTTTATCAGCGTTCGCCTCTGTTCAAAAAAGTGCTGTTTGCTTTTTCTTTCATGCTATCACAAATCGATTCCTCAGTTCCTCTCCTTCTCTCCCTCTTTCTGCACTATACATTAACGTCTTAGTTCATCTCTGCTGATAACACGTGGAGAAACACGCTGAAAGGGAGACAGAAAACGAACGATGTCTCAGCTTAAGAGAAACATCGCGTGAACTTAAGTCAAGAACTTCCAACTTATGTATTGATAGCGAAGTCAGCGTTGCGCTGAAGAGAGAGTTGTTGCTTGTGACGTCTCCATCGAAAAACAAAAAACACATAACTCACGCTACCTCGCTGCGAAAAGGGCAGATCAATTTGGTGCAATAATCGAGCACATTTCACTGTCCCATCGACCGAAGCCTGGCCATTATCAACGCACGCAATTCAACCACAAGGAGACGGAACACAACATTGCGTAGACGGCTTTCTTGCTGTCCTTAGCACGGTCGTTCTTCGCTTTTCGTTCTCTGCAATCACTTGTCTGGCGTCTCCTACACGCCATGTACTGGCGTAGCACGCACGCACGCACGCACAAAGGCAAAAAGCCTGCCACTGTCACTTTCGGGCGTTTATCAGCTTACTTCGAGTCTCATTCTTTATCTAATCTAAGCGGTTCCTTCACTTGACGCGTAACACAAAGCTTCGTTGCTACCTCAGCGACTACCGCTGTGCTACCGCGCTGTGAAATTGTTTCCTGTCTTCACCGCTGTTCCTATCTCGCTCTGCGCGCGCTAATACTTTGTTTTGTTTACTATGTCTACCTTCCGGAAGAAGTTTCCACGTGCTTATTTGCTCCTCTTGATTCTACTCTCGATCTAGGCTGCTGCTCCCTCGATTCACGTTCAACACCGTTGTCCTCTCGCGAGCTTCAACTTTCTTCGTTTCTTCTTCTTTTCCTTCACCGACCTCCGACGCTCCTGCCCCTTCCTCAGCCCCTACCACAGCTACTTCTCAGAGAGCCCATTAGCAAAGAGCGGAATCAAAATACCATCGTCCTCGCGAGGAGCGTGTGCACACGACAAGAGAAAATTTTGTTATACCCCTCTCCTCCTCCTCCCCCCTAACACACCGCCATCCCATTCATCACAACGCTATCGCCAAACAGCCGTCGGAAGAACTTCCGAGGTAGGAAGACGGGGGAAAACGCAAACTTTGGCTGCTTAAAGAACAAAGCCAAGGGAAGAAGTGGAAGGCAGGGAGGGAGGGCAGTGCAGCCACAGCGTTACATTCTTTCCGCCGTCGTGTTTCCGGTTCAGGCGCCGTTATGCTACATCGAATGCACACATGCATCCCCTTTTCCTCTGCTCCACCGTGCTCATTTCTCCCCAATCTTGTTTTACGTATATCAGTCTTGGCTTCCACCTTCCTGTCTGTTTCCTTTTGATACAACGCTTTTCTTTTCTGGCTAACAACCCCAGCATCCTCCACCTCTCTCTCTTCCCTTCGGACTAGGAACTCCGATGGAGTGCGATATTTATCAAATGAGTTTCAATTACGCGGCAGTTTGGCCTTCTTACCTTTTTTTTCCCTCCCTGCCTACAAACTGCGTGGCTTTGTAATGGTGATTGGAAGAGACCGCCAATAATTAGTGAAAGTGAAGGAGACGTTAGGTTATGTGATGAGATATTGATCTTCTTTTTGGGATTCTTTTCTATTTACGACAATAATTTCCTTGAGGGCATAATTAAAGTTATGTCGCAGCGTAAGATACTGAAGAAAGGTGACATGTGAAGGATGGTTTTAACCCCGCCAGGTTTGACACATTGCCTAAATTTATGAAATCGCCTTGAGCAGGTGCTCAATGTCAGTTCATCTGACATGCATGATTTCAGTTGAACTTATGAATAAAGACGGCGCACAAAATATTTGGTGCCAATGGGCTCAACAGGTACTTTCATTTTGCTAACGTCCTCGTCTAAAATCTTGCCTTGCGTATTTATTTTAGCGTGCTCTATTGCATAAATGACGTCCTGTGCATATGCATTATGTTGTGCTAAACTTTGCATGAACTCTGACGTAAACATCACAGTCGAAAGTACGAGTACGAAGAATGAGAACAGTTTGATGGGCTCGTTTCTTTGTTAAAGAAAAACCAGTGAAACCAATAGACAATTCAGCCAAGGAAACTACGAGCATATGACACAAAGTGGAGCAGGCAGAAGCAAGAAGTATCCGTAATGACTAGGCCTAAGTCAACGGACCTCATATCGCGCAGGTATAGTACTCCAGTATAACCAGGCTCTGTCACTGAGACAACAGCAGGGCAATTTCATTATTTGATCAATAAAATAAAGACTACTTAAAATTTATGGTAGCTACTGAAGTTGCATCACACGCGACGTGTGTCAATCAGACTTTGCCTGATACAATTTCCTAAAACCAGCCGCCTAGTACTTCAATTTTTTTGTCTAATTCACTTAATAGTATTGTTTCTATGAGGCTATATATAGCAGCTGTCGTAGGTTGGTAGCTGATATTAATTTTGATATATCTCGATTATCTCACCCAATAAAATATTTAACATACACTATAAGAAAGAATTGTGTAACAACGGCGTTTTTTGTCTCGCGACAATAATCGTCATCTGCGTTGCTCGCGTTTCGTTTCTTGAAAACTCGGCGCTCACCACTTTTCTATCAACAATGCCATGTCACTCTGCCGTTCGTGACCACGAAATTCCGGGTGCGCGGGGATAAATTGTGAGGAAAGGCACGCAAGCCAGATGACGGTTATTGTGGTGCGACAAAGAGATACCCTTTTTACTCCTTATTTTTTAAAGTGTGTGTTCTCTTTTTAGGGCCACAGTAGCAAGGAAGGAACAAAAGGGAGAAGGCAGGGAGGCTAGCCAGACACCTGTCCGGTTGGCTAACCTACGCTGGGAGCGTGGGAAAGGAGAGCAGAACGATGAGAGAGAGAAGGGAAGGAAAGAAGGAAATGATCAAAGACGCATTTAAGTAAGTGCGCACATCATCAGCCTTGTGCAGCAGACCATAGATAAAGCAAGAAAAAAAGTATACAATATAAGGAACGAGAGTGCAAGATCATGTACACTTTGGTTTAGGATACATGACCTTTACACGCGATACTTTTGCAATTGTAGCAAGACAAGAGGAAAACAGAAAAGCTCAGACAGTTTTGTCAACGTGGCAGAACACCCACTGTGTTTCCTTCTCTCTCTTTTTATTTTTCTGTCTGCTGCGCCTTCCAATCAAAATATTCTGCCATTGAAGCACAGTGTTTGGAACCGGGCCCGAGAAATTGCCACCGCATGCTTGTGCAGCCTGCATCATTAACGTTGCAGACGAGTCAGGACAACGAGAAATAGATGCAGTACAGAATGCGCCGCTGACGCAATCGGGCATTGGCACATAGCACATAGCACGAGTGGCGCGCGAACAGAACCAGCTGTTGAACATCGCCCAGCCACCACGAATACCGAGAATACTCACGCCATAGCGGCGTTGCCTGCCATGTGATGAAATCGGTTTCTTTCGCGAATTTATTTATGAATGTTTTTCTTCGCGCCTTCTCACCACAGCTGGCGTAGAATGTGGAAGAAGCCGATTTGTCGTGCGAAAACAAGCAAGACAAGCAAAAAACGGGAGGTGGGCATAGAGAAAAGAGTGCTGCATAGACGGCTACGCTTTTGGCGCATTGGGATAAAATAAATCAGGTAGGACAGGCAAAAGAACAGCTGTACTAGAAAAAAAAGAAATAGCGCAGTGGATCTAGGCGGCCACCGTAAGCAGAGACGAAGGCGCGGCCGAGAAGATGACAAACGGGTATCTAGCGGTATCCGCGCAACAGCGCGCAAAGTGGCGCCGTCGCTATGCAGGAACACCAGCAACCTACGCTGGCGGGAGCACTGGCACTGGTGGTTGCGCTGGCAGCATTCGGCACGATGAGAACACAAAAAAAGAGCAAGACCCTGCCGGCTGAGCAAGAAGCTATTGAAGATTCGGAAGAAAAAATAACGACGAACAAAAGCTGGAAGCGAGGCTGCACCACGACGCGCTCTGTGGGGAGAGATTTGTTTTATGCTAACGCCGCGGGAGGCAGTGCCGGCAGAAACCCAGAAGCCGGAGCGATGTCGCCCTTTTCGCACGCCAGTGCTCGGTGAGAAACCCCCTGCGCGGGCGCCCACCCCGGGACAACAGACATACACACATCGAATCGAGCCGGCTCGAAAAGAACGGCGTAAAAGCGGGACCCGGCGAAGAGCTGCTGATGGCATAATCGATAGGGCCTGCCGCAGTTCGCGAGCCGGCGCACGAGCGGTCGCATCTATAGCGACAAATTCGGAGCGCTGTTGCAGAAAGCCCAGTTTGGATCTGTACGACGCGAAAACGGGCGCATATTTTCGCCGCCACCCCTTCCTAAGCGGCACCGGTTGATGGGGGAATCGAGGTGGGGTTGTCATAGCAGAGACAGTCGTTTCTTAGATGGGCTAAGTCGGCACGAGAGCACAAAATGGTGCTGAGATGTCACACAGGGGTCATGGGTCGTGCCTATGACCTCCGGCTCGAGCCCTGAAGCAACAGGGCGGAGAAGGAAGGAAGCGGCGGTTTAATACGGGGTCGGCCGCCATAGCATTTTCTCGATTACGCCCTGCGGCTGTTTTGCAGGAAGATGAGTGGCCGCGTACAGCACGGCATTCGAATTCGTTAGAGCGGCGCTAAAGAGGGTATACGCATGAAATTCGAACGAAATATGCACCGAAGGTTGACTGCTCTTAGTAAGCGTTCCTTAGTCATGCCCTTTGTGATGCACTCCTTTTGTTTGAGGAAAAGATCATGTTGTACTGCAGCACAATGAAGCTACGCTGTTTCGAATGCATTAAATTAGTTCATTATTTTTTTTAGAAATCTGCTGCAGTAGTCGCCCACCGCGATTGTATGTTCCGCTCTCCCTGTATCCTCACCTTTCAACCGCATCTTGCCTTTTTCCCCGCATAAGGCAGCATACATACCGTACACCCTACTTACTTTTCCCCTCTCTCTCCCTATCCTCACTGTTAAATCCCAATCATAGGTCGGCAAACTCACTCGTGAGTCGATCCACTCAGACTCAGATGGAGCCGTGAGTCTGGGTCTGAGTGATTATGGATGAGTAATATTTTCGTGAATTTGAGTCCGAGTGAGTCCAGTTAAGAAAGTTTCAGTAAGTATGAGTCTGAGTGAGTCCGGTTGAGGAAAATTATGGTGAGTCTGATTCTGAGTGAGCCCTAAGCGCAAAATATAATCTTTGTGAGGGAGTTTCAGTGAGCCCCACGTTTTTTTTCCCCGACCTATGGTTCTATTTACTCAACTCCAGCATTACTTACAGCCTTATGTGGGCTCACGTTTATACTCACGCCAACTCACACATACTTCAACGCACTAGCGTTCATACTCCAGCTTAATATATATTGATCAGAGGCGCGAGTTAGGGATGGGGCGGCGGAAGTACCGTGACCTACCTTCAGCAAACTCTTTCACGGAAAGTTCTTGATAAAAATACCTCGTGTGAGTCATCTCTTTCAATAAAAATGTCCTCACTAGTTTGCAACCATGAATAACTCATATTTGAAGATCCGATAACAAAAGGCGCCAAGTAGAGCACGGATTATGCGAGATATTGAGGTTAAAGAGCATTGACACCATGATCGAAAAAGCCAATTATACGCTAACGGACTCATCAGTCGACTCACTCATATTCGCTCAGACTCAGATAGAGCCGTTAGTCTGAGTGAGTTCGAGTGACTAATATTTTGGTGAGTTTGAGTCCGAGTGAGTCCAGCGGGGAAACATTTAACTGAGTCTGAGTCCGAGTTAGTCCAGTTGAGGAAAATTTTGGTGAGTCTGAGCCCGAGTGAGCTCTAAGGGTAAAATATATTTTGTGAGTGAGTCTGAATGAGCTCCACATTTTTTGCAGACGTATGATCACAGTACATGTCGGTGCATTTGCAAGAATGCTCTACGACTGCATAAGTTCGGAGTGGACGCCGTCAAACAACGGTAACGAAATAACGAAAACGACAGCTAGTTTTCCAGCTTATGTGTAGCAGATGATCACGTACAAAACATTGTTTCGCAGTTAGGCATTCGATGCTATATTCAAATACGAGACCGACCATGTAAAACTGACGTCATCAGAACTTATTACTATAGCTTTCAGTGTTGCGAATGCCCATCAAAACATTTCTAACTTGCAGTGTGCACCATACTTGCATCACCACGGCCCTGGTATGATCATATCTCCTACTTACGAAGAAATGAAATCACGTTGGAAATCTTATTACCCCTTCTTTCCTTCATATCTCTCCCTTTCTTTCGCAAACACTAACATTTGAAAATGTTAGTGTTTTTAAGGCTAGACAAGAAATGTGAGGGCCTGCTGAAAATACTTCAGATTTGTTTTCCAAAAACACAGAATCAGAAGTGCGGCTGGTATGCAGCACGAGTTTCGCACTTCCCACAACATAGCGAAGAGGCTTTCAACCTCAACACAACGTTAAGTGCACGTGGCCTACACTGCCGTTTATTTAAAGCTTGAAAGTTCTGACAGCAAGTCTATAACAAAGTCTCTCTGAGGGGTCAAACAGAAACAACGGGACATTTTCGTTGACGTGCTTTTACGTAAATCAAATAATGGTTCCGGCACGAGGCATGAAATGGACAAAATGCTGGCTCCGCGTATAGGGCTAGCATAAATGGCACCGAGGCAAATTGCTTTCTGCCTGCGCGCGGCGAAGATTTTTTTTCCTTTTATTCTCAACTCTTTTCCTTCGTTTAAACACACTTATTTTCTAGCTGTTCGCTTTTTCTCACTTCCTTATCGCCCTAAGTCTTAATCTTATGCTGCCAGCAGCCCCACTAGGCCACGCTGTGAAAGACGGATGTACCGGCTTCGTCCTCTATGACGGCTGCACCACCATCCCATCTTCTAACACGAGCCGCCGTCTTGGCTTCGGAGCTTGTCGTAACTGAGTTACGTCTATGCCGGCCGAGCTTCTTTTCCGCGCAGGAAAGAGCCCGAGCGGGTAGTACTACGAAGTTCCCTAATGCCTTCGTACAGTCCTCCGCCAAGACCCGCGTGCGGAGACAAAACGAGCAAAGCTCCCGCCGCACGGCTCCAACATAAAAGCGCACTCTGTTCTTCACTGGCTCGGTACATGGCTGGTTCCTCCACTACACAACATCTTTCGTTTCTTTTCGCGCATTACCTTAGTGCTCGGATTGTCTTCCGAGAAGGCAGTGAAGCCGATGGCTGAAGTACAAGCTTCAAAAAAGCAATAGCCCACAGCAGTTGGTTCTTCTGACAACACTGCTCATATTTTGACGCACGCTCCTTATTTATTTCTTTTCACAACTTTTTCAATGCTTTATTGCGAGAAAAAGAAACTAGCATAGTATTTCCTCTTTTAACGAGGATGTTTCAAAGTGTCTCACCTTTTCACCTAGCAACGGCAAAAATGAAAACAGCAAGCACTGAAGGAAATTATTCGTATGCAGCGGTGATGCACAGAGTACGCCAATACCAAGACTTCAAATCAATGTCCTAGCACTACTCCTGTAAGGCCGGCCAGGCTTTTCGTTTCGAAGGACGAGTGCCAATAACTGCAGCCATGTTTTTTCAGATTCCCACAGGTGACTTGATCCCTAAAACCCCTGTCTCTGCTTTGTGCTCGGGTTCTCTCTCTCTTTCCTCTCCATCTTTAAATTTCCCCCACCCTGTTCCCAGTGTAGGGTAGCAAACCGGTCTCCCTAAACTGGTTAACCTCCTGCCTTTCCTTCTCCCCTATTTCTTCTCTCTTGAACTGTGGTGGTTTTATGAGAAGGAATGGCGTAGTTTAATTATTGCAAACAAGAGAGGTGGTAACGAACTATTGGGAAGTGTGTTTGTAAGTGTGTCATAAATACTTTAAGGATGTTCACTTAAAATTAGCTTCGCAAGAGAATACGATGGAGTCTACAATATTAGGCAAATGTTTATGCAAAGTTACTTTTTTACATTACTTCAGGTCAATTTTTTGTAATATATGACCACTTGTTGAAGAAGGTTCAACGTGTATGCTGAGTGCTCAGTTTTAATATTCTCTGTCTATTGCCCTGATTGCTGAGGAAGTGGTTTTCCTGGAACGTGTGCAGTTCTAATATTCTACGCATGATATGATTGCTGTAGTTGTTGGTTATCCTAGGGGGGGAGGGGGGAGCATGGTTTTGTTGTTAATCTTTCTTCCCATATACATCTTTGGTGTTTCTTTTTTTCTAATAAACATTCAGTTGTTAGACAGCGCCTGTGTCGTCGTTTCTTTTTCTCCTCCGTGTTCCGTTTGCGCTGACCGTCATGAGTATTTTCCAGCTCGTCCAACTCGCTACCCTATTTCAGTTGAATAAAGAGCTTTGCCATAAATCTTTAGGCGTCTTCACGTCCTATGACGAAAGGCTTCATTTGCTATTCTATTTCTACCTTGTTAAGACATGTTGCTCTCTAAACTCTGTGGCAAACTTCGAGCGTGTCACCTAAAGTCATTACCGGAGTACAAGCTTCGTTACCGAATTTCGGCAGGCTACACCGAGTTTATTGATTAGCTGTTACGTTTTCATTATAATGTCGACTTTCAGACTCGTGTCGAGTGACGCATCAGTGAAGAAATCTTTGATGAATGCGATTCATATTGAGGAGATTCCGTGAGTATTTTTCAAACAAAGTTTTAACCATGCCCGCAATACCTCGTTTTGTGCGTTTCAGTAGCAAAATATCCCATGATATTTTTGTGTTGTTCTCGTTTTTCTTTAAAGGCGAGCGCGAATGCTAAAAAACTTCGAGGATGCCTGAGCTTTGCCTTCAAGAGTAGAACGCGATAGCGTAATCGGGGCCCGTACGCATCGCCTTCTCAAATGCTAGCCTCGCTTCGGTTCTCGGTGCATGCCTCAACCATGCTGTAAGAAAACGAACGACGACGGCGACGGCGTCGCCGTTGCCGTCGGTCGCGTAATCGACAGACATGAAAAAGTAACCGATAGAGTCGAAAAAATGAAATGAGAAAAGAATACCCAGGAATACTCAGAATATACAGGTGTCACGTCGTGCAAGGAATCACGTTAGCCTATGCAATATAGCGTGGCAGAAGAGTAAAATAATAACCAGTCATCACAATATGCTAATTGCTCAACGAGTGTGTGGTTTAATGCTTCCCACCCACTGCAAAGTGCTCTGCCATAATTCTTCGCCGTCATCAGCATCAACAAACTGCACATAATAGCTAACAGGTGTGTAACGGATACCTCGCTTATGAGCACAAACACGAATAATGGCGTAGTGGGTACTGTCCTACTTCACAAAAACTATGATTCATGGTGTAGCCGATACACTGCGGAAAGCAAAAACTTCAAACACAGTTGGCCTTGCCCCAACACGAAGCTGCGCTCTGAATTCGCATTAGGCAGTATCGTAATCGTCGGTGATTTTCTTTTTTCAGAGCAGTTTCAAGCACTAGAGTGGCTCTGTGGTAGAACACCTGCTTGCCACGCAGACGGCCTGGGTTCGGTTTTCACTTGAAGCGAATATTTTTATTATTTATTTTATTTGCATCTTTCTCAAATTTTCGGTCACGGAGAAGATGATTACCTTTCGCTCACAACCAACGAAGCCGACGCCGATACCGGGATTTCTGTGAAACGAGCTCTTTAACACTATCGCAATATAATAATAATATAATTCTTAGTCCCAAAACCACGATATTATTATGAGAGGCGCTGTCGTGGAGGGCTCCGCGAATTTTGACCACCTGGTGTTCTTTAATGTTCACCTAACTCTAAGCATTCGGGCCTCAAGAACTTTCGTCTCCATCGAAAATGCGGCCGCTGCGGCCGAGATTCGATCCCGCCACCTGCGGGTCAGCAGTCAAGCACCATAACCACTAGACCACCGTTGCGAGTTAACGCTATCGCGTTAAAACCATTTGCGCGGCCCGGACATTCTGACTTGCGCAACTGCAGTTGCTCCAAGCTATCCCTGAATAAATTTCTCATGTCGTCATGCGCAGTTTCCGAACACATTGCTGAAAGAAAAATCAGTATTTTCGCCGTCTCATGGAGAAATCTGCTTGCTCAGTGCTGCAAAATGTCTTTATCATGTCACAAGTCAGAAGAAGGCAAGCGCGTATCCAGGTTTTTATTAAAGCGCCTCATCTGACGATAAAGATGGATGATGATGATGGCATGGATGATGATCATCCATAATTATAATAACAAATTAATTTGCGTCCCAGTGAGTCTCCTAATGACACCGTGACAGCTAGTTAGAAAAGCTTCATGAGCTTGACACATGCCGTACGCTGGTTTGGCCCAACATAGCCATGGGGAAGGGGGGGGGGGAGATACAAAGAGGCCAGAGAGGCCAGAATATTTTAACATCCCACCTGGATCCATGCATTTAAGGAGGCTGCCAGCTACTGCACTTATTTGGTTATGTTGAAGAAACTGTCCTGATTAACGCCGTACATGCTGTCTTTATTCATAAGCGAGAATGGGGGAGAGGGGAGAGTGAAAGTGTGTGACAGCAACGGCTTTTAATTTCAGCTTCTTCGTGCTGTCAACAAACACATTTTGCCAATAATTCAGCTGCTTATGAAATATGATTACTTACACGTTAAATTTGAAAGGATGGATTTACAAAGAAAAAAATTAAAACCGACTGCCTTGCGTTTATCGAAAACCTGGTTATTGAATGAATAAAGAGTCTGGCTTAATGGAAAGCTGCCGTTACTAAAGCTTGTTTTCAAAATGTGGCAGTAATTCATGGCTGAACTTCGACTTTTGCGAAGAGCAAAAGAACCCGTGGCTGCTTTGTCTAGCATTCGTACTGTTTCACCGTACTCGTGAACGACAGCCGAACTAAGCATAAAAAATTCCACAGTTTTTCTAGAGAAAAGGCAAAACCGGCGAAAAAGATAATCTACTTTGCCATTGTTATTACATTTTCACGATCATCTTGGAGCTCCCCGCTTGCGCAGTGGTTTTCATCTTTTAACGCGATAGCGTTAAAGAGCACGTTTTGCAGAAATTCCGGTGTCGGCGTCGTTGGTTGTGAGCGAAAAGTCATCATCTTGTCCGTGATCAAGAAATCGAGAAGGCTGCAAATAAAATAAATAATAAAAACGTTGGGTCTGAGTGAAAATCGAACCCAGGCCGCCTGCGTGGCAAACAGGTGTTCTACCACACAGGCACGCCACACCACTGAAAGTAACTTTCATGCTTCACAAACATTCGCGTCCAGTATACAGGTTTCACAGTACCAGATGTAATATCGCAGTAATATTGTGTGGTACAAGCGTACATTGCGTGGTACAAGCGGCTATCGGCCGTCACACAATGTGAATATCACAACGAGTTGGTGGTTTAAAGCCGGCCACCCATTACAAAACGCACACGCATATTCCCTTAAGAAGATGTAGTTGCTGCATCGCAACTTCGAAAAAGTATCACGCGCGTTATTGCCGCTGGTTTAAAGCATGCCACCCATTGCAAAAAGCATAAACATTAGTAAGCGCATTCTCGTACACACACATAGTGGTACGCTGTTGTCATAAATGTGCTGTTGAAGAGGACGGAAACCTTCACCTTTACTATAGGTATGTCGTGTGTGTGCGTGTGCGTGTGGCTGGCTGGGCGACTGAACATAATGACAAGCGAAACGGAGCGCGATGAGGACGGGGCCAGATATCGCTATCGCGTTCAACCCTTAAAGGCGAAGCGTAAGCGTCCCCCAATTTTTACTGTAACCTAACACCATCTGAAACCGCGGTTACATGCGGCAGCTGATATATCGTTATTTACAAAGTCTAGGAACACCATCATTGGCGTGGGACATCATCAATAAATAACACCTTTATAGACGCGTATAGTCGCGCGTTCGCAAACATTCAGCTTGTGTTATAAAGTTGTGCAACGAGTAAGGAGGCAAAAAAATTTGCAGTGGCTTAGCTCGGCTATGCCAGGATATACGTAGCGTTAGCTAAGGTTCAGATGATTATTCTTAGCTATCCTGGTTGTCAAGCCTCTCCGCTTTTCTGCGCCGCTTAGCAACATTTGTGCTCTCCTTCTCCATGGCTATACCACACTGGCAAACACCATCCAGCCGGTCTGACAACTGGCTAACCTCCCTTTCCTTCCGTTTTTTTTTTCTTTTCTTCCTCCTCCTCCCCGCTATATGTATACCCCCGCTGATACGTCTGCGCATACGCACAAAATGAGAGGCGCTATCAAGCGGCTCCGGCGCAGCGTCAGACGGCCACTGCGCAACGGAGGCGTACAGCTGGGCGCGAGCCGACGCCAGTGCGTCTGCCGCGGCTATGGCGTCACTCCTCTGGAATGAGCAGACCGGCGAGGCGCGCGTGGCAGCGGCGGCTCCGGTGCGCCAGCGGTGCGCCGTGTGACGTCATTGCTCCACACTCATGCGCAGCACGGATCTCGGACTGCCACGGGAAACTGCTCCACCTCGGCCAGTGTAGCTAACGCTACAAAAAAATTCGAGCAACGGACAAGCTGTTCTTGACATTGAAAGCATACAAACGCTATGGTGTCTAACACTGCACTTAAGGATGTAATGCTCTCATTATAGCACACCATTCATCACGCAGCCCACACTGATATCTGTTTAACGCCCTTTGTGCACAGTGCAGAAACCTAAATGCCTTATCTTTCTTTTTATTTACCTCTGTGGTGTTCTCGGTGTATATTGGCAGAGTGCTTGAAACATAAAGCCCGCCCCCCCCTCTCACCCTTCTCTTGCGTTTATAGCGACGTGTCAAGTGTTCTCTCTTCTTTCTGTTTATCCATTCTCGAATATATATTGTTTGTTTTAGTTCATTCATTCGTTTCGTAAGAGTAGGTAAGAATAGTGCGCCTTCCTACGCATATTTTTGTCAGAAAATGAAAGAGAAAAAGAAAAGAATTCAGCAGCAGCAAGATTTTTTGGTATACATTTCTCACCAGCTCGCCATAATGCACGCACTAAGAGCTTCTACTTCCTAAAATGCGTGTGTTTCGCTTCACACTACCCATATAAGAAGCAATGTTTCTGAATCTAGTGTTAGTTGTAAGCGTGCTTTCAAGAAACTAAACATATGTGAACACTCAAACTCGATTAGGGAAAACAAGGAACTTTCCGAGGGTCATGAATATGATTTATTAGAAAGCATCGGCCGCTTTCGCAACGAACGGTACATTGTGCGCAAGGGAAAAAATCCCTCCGTGAAGCATTACTTGTGCACGAGGAAGAGTGCATGTTTGCCCAACGCAATCATGGGTGCAGGGCTCACAGCGCATGCGCACGCAGTGCCTGCATGCCGAAGCAGCATCCCTATGTGCAGCACGGTCCGTCCACCTTCAGCTCTTGAAACGTGCACGGCAATTTCAAATAAAGGAAACTATTGCAACCCACGACGATATTTTCCTTAATGCACCAGGTTAGAAAAGCTTGCTTGCTTCCTATGTGTTTGCACGTAGCCTTAAGAAACACCGCGACATCTTGCGACATCTTTCTTGGCGCTGCGGCAAGAGAAATATCGAATGCACTTAACAAAACCACGGCTCATATGGCTGTCAACATCACTGTTACGGGTGCTGTTGAAAGATCTTGGCTGATCTTCTCGGCAACCAAATAGAGACAAGCAATCTTATTCATTACGAAATGTTTACGCGACTAAAAGGTTCTTGTTTTTCGCTGCACTTCAGCCCGCTACTAATCTTTTCTCCAGCGGTGCTGTTTCTGGGCTGTGTTACGCAGTTTTCTTTATTGAGGGCATCGGTTTTTTTCAGCCCTCAATTCTCGTGCACTAAAATGTTCGCGCGCGCATGAGACGGAGATTTAGGAAGCAATGGGCAGGGAATTCGCAGACACTGTTATGTTGCCTTCTTGGGCGGCATATACACGGAAACGTCCCAAATGCGCGAATGAGTTCAGGTACGTGCATTTTGATCAAAAAGCCCAGGTGCAGCGTATACATAATAAAGAACGTGCAATTCAGAAAACTTGCCTTCAGCGGCAATCACACTAATTTTAGTTTAAGGATTGCTAACGACACAACTACCACCACGTAATTCTGTAGGCTGCAGCACTGCAACATTTCATTTGCTAAAACGTATATTTCAGATAAAATAACGGCACTCAATGTGGTTTTTATGATTCTCATACATGTTTTTAGCATGAAATAATTGAACTAATTGTTTCTTTTTTTCGGATACTGCTCTCGCTAAGAAATATTTGCCCCGTGACTACGAAAATGAACACAAAAGAAAATATTCAGTACATTAGTTCGGTAATATAGTTGTGGCGGAAATTATTATTATTGTATTATTATTATTATTATTATTATTATTATTATTATTATTATTATTATTATTATTATTATTATTATTATTATTAATAGATGGCTAAAACCAACTGCTATTTATGTGTTTATTAGTGTATATATCATAATCATCACCCAGCACCTGCAGCAGAATGTCATGCGAATAACCAGGGTTCCATCTGCAACATCTCATTGAAGCATTGCACTCTCTCTCTCTCAAAATGGACTTCGTGCCAAAGTCGTGAACTCCCCTCGCAAGAATAACAGGTCCTTCGGCTTTCTAAAAACGTTTACGACGTCATTCACTCCGATCAAGCGACTCCTTCTACACAACTTTACTTTTATAATCGCTAATAGAAACTCACTGACGCCGGTGAAAATGCGCTAAAGTTGGCTTCCTCTCAATAAGACCATTACTGCAACAGAGCACGCTCTACAGGCAACCACAAGTAATGTTGCCTCTTGAACTCTGCGTCTTCGACCATTATCTATTTGTGCAACCTAAAATTAGGCACTTGTAGATACGGCTTGCGATCATTAAGTAAACGAGGGGGTGTTTCTCGCACCGTAGAAATTAGTTATTGATCGACCTTCTTTACATTGCCCAGAGAGTTAGTCAATATTAGGGATGTGGATGTAGCTGGCTTCGATGCCTTCACCCCTTTCTTGTCAACTTTTACATCAGTTAATATTGATATCAATTCTGCAAGCTCTCGCTACTAAATATCATCATTTATTGTTTCTTCATCATCATCCCGACTACTCCCACCACAGGGGTGAGGCCTCTCCGATGTTTCTCCAAGTAACCAGGTCCTGTGTTTTCTACGGCCATGTTATCCCGGCAAACTTCTTAATCTCATCTGCCCCACTAACTTTCTGCCTGGCCCTCACGTGCTTGCCTTCTCTTGGAATCCAGTCTATTACTCTTACGGTCGCATTTTATCATTCATCATTGAGAACCGCATAAATATGGATCAGGCTGTGTAACCTTCATAGCGTGCCTGGGATATTATTGTTGCAAATCTATGCAAGCATTAAGCACTAAGGTTCCACATTCCATTTAAGTACTCCTTTGCAGTAACACCTTCCCGCGGATAGTTGTTATTCATCATTCATTCAGTCAAAACAGCCCAGGCATCTTGGTAACTTAAACCACTACCGGCGTCATGTTTTGGCAGATGTTTGTGATGGGAGACGGGTGCACAATTCAACAAGTCCCTTTGAAAGCAAATAAAGTCGTTTGGCTCTTTCGCTTATGTTCTTGTCGGTAACAGTCATTATTCGACCGCTTACACAAGGACGGCAATAAAAAACGCGCGTTACGTCACGCAACCGATTCGCCGGACATGTCATCGCCAGACAACAGGCAATCGTAGTTCGGCACCGTGCAAAACAATCAGAGGACGGCACTGAAAGCCTCCTTTTCCTGGTCCGCCATGCATGCATCTTGCGTAAACATAGGATCAACAAACAACTAAGTAAAAAAATGCCGAAATTCGATTTTGTTCTTCTTATTGTAACACTGGTACAGCTGGTTCGTGCAGACAACGCGACGCCAACGTTTTTACTTACTCGTGCCCTGTGGAAGAGCGATAATTTCCAAATCACTCATCTCAACACTGATCGATATTGTCGTTTTTTTTTTTTCGAATACGTTCATATCTGGCATTTCGGACAACTTGTCAAGAGGGTATACATAGTCTCAATGACTCGGCATACTCTGTTCTCGAGCGTTGCTCGAACTCGATTTAAGGTACAATACCCCTCGTCCGAAAAAAGTAACTCGCGAAATCAGTGCTGTTGGAGGCAGGTAAGCGACAGGAAGATGAAAACGGTCGCAAGACAGTTCCAAAGAAAGAAACCTTCCATAAATGCTCCAGGCGAAATGGTGTGCGGTGGATCCAGGTGAGGGAGATGAGGGGAACAACGAAGGCAGCTGGAGCAAAAGCTTTGTTGCGTGTACAGTACAATGCCCCTAAATGGGAAGGGTGTAATCCCCGTCAGGCTCCGATGCGTGTCAGGCACGCCACCTGTCGTGACATCCGCCGGCTTTCCCGAGAGCGGACTGCATAATTATGATTTAGAGCAATCCCTAGGCGAAAGCGCGCGCGACCATCTTCGCCGGTAAGTTCCTCCCCGGCTTTTTCCTGGCTCTCTTAAGAGGCGCCTCGAAGCGAGAAGATATCGCACGCGCCAGTCGCCGTCATCCTCCACGACAGCCCCCGTTGAATATCAGAAGACATTGGCTAAGCATTCACCTGCGCAAAGGCGTGACTATATAAAGTGTAAGGAAACAAAGATAAAATTGAAAAGGAAAATAATGAAATTGTCAGAAACGGCTTCACTAATGGCCGAGCACCTCCACCACTCTGCAAGACGGCAGACAGTTGTGGTCTCGACGACGTTTATTCGGCAGAGTCGCCTGACCAACCTTTCGAACGAAGAAGACGCTCACAGGGATGGTGATTATATACAGGTGAAGAAGATGAAGGATGAATGCTGTGAATATTGTGCTCACAGTATTAATTCCTTTCGGCGACTTCTGAAGTTCAATTCATGAGTGTTTTACAATAATAAAGTTATCAGCGTAGCTATGTCTTCGAATTTAAACATGCTTACATAGCTCACTTTTTTTGCTTGGAGCTAATAACGCTCTATCATTAATCGTTGTTGTTGTTGTTGTTGTTGTTGTTGTTGTTGTTGTTGTTGTTGTTGTTGTTGTTGTTGTTGTTGTTGTTGTTGTTGTTGTTGTTGTTGTTGTTGTTGTTGTTGTTGTTGTTGTTGTTGAGCCCAACTCCTAGAACACACCCACATTGCAACAAGCTATTTATGGCGGTAAAACCTCACCCTAATACATCTGAGCATCGTCGGTCTTCATTCTAACTGGCCAGCAGGCCTTGTTCAACAGCATACATGGACCGTACTTCGGCTACTTTTATTGTTTATGCCGAAAATGCGCTCCGCAATTAGTTGTGGTAATTTTCGATAGCCGACTTACAACCTGATGTTTAAGAAAGTGTCACAAATGCTAATGTGCCAGGTTTCAAGAGCTAAAACGCGTATTTCAAGCTGCCCTCCTTCCGACTAGTCGCATTGTTAACATCATCTATTATTACTGACGAGCTGCGGGGTGTTCTACCACGTACCTTTGCTCTTTCCTATAAAGAAATGACATAGTGAGATTTACTCCAGTTCCAGATTTCTTCGTTTCCCACTGCAAGGCTCTTACGGCTGATACCAAATTTTAAAACCGTCGCATGTCTGGACAGTCGCACACCTGTGGTATCGACTGTCAACAACACAGCTGTCTATCGATTCCTGCATAGTTATTAGCTCCCGCATTATCACCGCTAACAGATAATGGCAAGGAAAAAAACTAAGCCAGAATAGCAGCCCAGCGTGCAGTCAGCAGTTCCAGATATGTGGGCCGCACATCATTTTTAATAAAGAAGCAATAGATTACTGGCGCACGCCTATCATTAGCCGCGCTCTGCGAATACGGGCTAATGTCTTTCCCGTATTCTTGCTTGAGTGTTGTGGTAAAACTTGCTTTCGTCCTTCGGGTAAGTAATTGCCGCAAATATAGCACCGTCCTTGCCGTGCTTGTTGTACAGGCCGCCTCGATTTTACTCCGGTATTCCTTTGGCGTTTGTTTACTTTTTTACGCACCGAAAGCCCAAGTGCATCTACAAGACATGTTCAAGCTGATAAAATGAACTGCTGAAACAGCCCAATGGCATGTACAGGACAGTACGATAAAAAATAATAAACACAGCCGGAGAGCCCACGATGCAACGGTCAGGCTTAGCCTGCCCGTCACAACGTGGCAGGAGCCCACTGCGTGATTGTCGCGTCTCTGAGGACTACTAATAAAGTTCGACCAACGAACAGCCTTCCATGTAAATAGTCGACAACCCCCGAGTAAATGACATGTAATAATAGCGGGGGTTTGACGTGCGAACACCACGATATGATTTGAGGCACGCCTTAGTGGAGGGCTTTGGAAATTTGGACCATCTGGTGTTCTTTAACGTGCACTGACATCGCAAAGGCCCTCTAGCATTTCGTGTCCATTGAAGTGCGACCGCCGTGACCTTCGGGTAAGTAGCCGAGTACCGTAACCACTGTACCGCCGTGCCGAACGTAGTGACATGTCTATGCGCTTACGATGGCTCGAACCTTTTCCTCTGGTCCACCGTTCCAAATTCTACAACAGTTTAAGCAAGCAAAATTGAAAAACGGTTATATGAAAACGGACAGTAGACGCTACAGAAGTGCCGAGTATTTAGTTTGTGAATCTAGGTATTTTCCTTTAAAAAATTGAAATATGTTTGTCTATATCGGAGCAATGCAACACCATTCTTTTTAAAGGTGGTGGAGTATTCTTCAATACCACTCTTCTTTCTTTCTTCTGCTCGTGCAGTTTACTGACTCTTCTCCAAGCGAAATGGGCGTCAATTTAATCGTACGCAAAGCTTCGGCGCTGTAACCTAATTAACAAGACAACAAAAAAGCTCGAAATGGCACTCTTTGGCCACCACTGGTTCTTGTGCCATAAAATACCATATAACGCAACAACAAAAAAGCTCGAAAGGAGGTTAGTTTTTGCATAAAATATCCTGAACAAAAAGAAAAGTGAAATCTTTTTTGCCTAGACACAGCAACCGTGCTAAAGATCACGCAAAAAAATCAACAAAAAGAAAAAAGGAAAACAGGCGGTAAGAGTCGCTTAGTGAGCGCATTAACGCTACACTTTGCGAGAAAGAGATGGGGGCGAGAGCGACGCGGGTCCGAGCAGTTGTTTCAACAAAAATAGCGTTCATCCGTTATTCTGCTCGCATTAGGCGGCTACAGCGTCGATTTTCCGACCGAGCCGACCGATGGAAACCAGCAAAAAAAGAGAAAGTGGGCAATACTTTGACTGACTCGCGCCCTTCTGCTCAACAAATGGCCATCAAAGTGAGAGGCTCGAAATAAAAAAATAAATGTTCTTATAAAAGCGGCACAAACGCGGCGCAATACAAACATACACGCTGGTCTCACGCTCCAAGACAAATGATCGCCGGCGGCCGAAGAGACGCATCCGACCGGAGTCCACGCAGCTTCCTCCTCTCCTTCTCCTGTTCCTCCTCTTCCCCTCCGGAGAGCTCCTAATTGCAGTGGGCCGCGACACTGGAGACAGGCCACGTGCCGCAACGTGAGCAGCTATCTCCCACGAGTGCGTCGTGTCGCGGCCTCTTTTCCGCGAGCACGCTCTCTCGCGGGCAGCGAGCGCACGGAGCCACTTTTGGACAGCGCCAACTCTTTGCCGCCGTCACCACCGACGTCGGCATCAGCGCAGACAGCAACCGCGGTGGCGACTGCTGCTCGAAATCGATGTGGCGCGCTCTCTCCGAGGAAAGTTTTTAACTCCAAAAAAGAAACATTTAGGGAGACGGAAAGTTGTAAAGCGATCTCCCTTCTTCCCCTATCCGGGCTGACGCTGTCTCCGCCATCCCCAGTCGTTTTGGTATCGCGGCGACGCCCAGACACAAAGACGTACGAAACTGGGTAGCGGATGGCGAGGGGCTGTGCTCGCGAGAGCGTACTTTTAACAGCGAAGGAGAGACGCTTTCTGCAAATGAGGCCCGCAGCGTGGCGAATCTGGCTCGCTGTTCGTCCGCCGCCGCTGCTCCGCAGTGGCCGGCTGAAGGCGGCAGCAGCGGCCGTGCTGAGCGCACGGCGCGCCTTTCGCCAGCACCCAGTAATCACGGCGGTCCTTGCTCCATTTCACTTACACGGGACGCTCCTCGCGCCGAGACGGAGACTTGTTTCGCTTCCGGGCGGCCGCTTTACCGCAACGTCCGGCGGGTGGCGCAAGAGAAAAAAAGCTCGCGCTCTCCGAACGTTGCGGAAGACGGGCAGCCGTTCATCACGGCAAGCTCTTGTCCCTTACCACTGGCTGGCCTCGAGTTCTGATTTTACAAACGCTTTTGTCTGTCGGCGCGATTAACAGTGCAGACGTGACGCACAGCCTGCTGACGCTTTCTTATTCTCTTCCATTAGACGAAGTTTTCTTTGAAGACAGATGTTTCCGCGTACACGAGCTTTAATATCTCTTAGGCAATCTCCTTTCTTTGTACCGCTCTCATCGATTATGGTCGTCTCGTTAAGAAAATCATCTAGACGCTTCTTTCTTTCCTAAATCTAGAAGAAAAATTAAACCTTACATAGTTTGAACGTCAGAGTTCTGGTTTTAAAACATTATTGGATATTCGTGCCCTCAAGGTTCAGGCGGGGTCCGATAAAAAAAATACCTGCCTCTCTTTAGGAGCTTACATTTTTGGTAGCTGAGCACTGAAAAAATAGACTCCTGGACATTTAACATCTCTTAACGTACAAGCTGTAATTGCTGATCAGACACAGGTGAGGCTTCGTAACCTGTCTTGTGTTGCCCCATATCAATCACTCTTGGGAAATATTGCACTGACGTCAGGAAATAAATTTCAGGTATGGAACTCTTTCACAGATTACCATATTCGACATTCGCAAGTGATTAGTAAAAATCAGCGGCATTAATGATAAGAGGGCGGGCTAGCGATTGCATGCAGCGGTGTACAAGAAATACTGTTCTAAAGGCCCGAACACACGTACGCGTTGACGCGCTGCAACGCGTACGTGTGTTCGGGCCTTAAGTCTTTGGAAATGGGTGGGCTACTAGCATAGACATGCGCAAGGTATCCCGTCAGGGGAGGCGAAGGTTATTCGCGGTGCCCCCTCTGCCTATTACATCAATGTATGGGGCAGACTTTGCGCATCACTCTTCTTAGGTGACTAGGGGAGGGGGGGGCTGCCCCCCCCCCCCCCATAGTGACGCCTATGACATCTAGTGACAAAAAAGAAACAAATACTTCGAATTTCCCGAATTCTTAATAAAACCTCTGGCTTATAAAAGCTGCAAGACAATTTGAGCCCTATTCACAATGAGCGTCATATTCCGTAATTTGTAGCTATCGTGTTCGTCTTTCTTGTTTTCTTGTTGTTTTTTTATAGTAATTCTCTCACGCTGCGGTCCAGCCTTGGCCAACGAAAACAATGTTTCAGAGTGTGAAAGCCCCTGCAACAAAAATAAGCTACAGCGCGGCCCAGCATGTGCATTCGCGTTTCTTTCTTTCCTTTCCGTATTTTCCACCACCTCACCTTAAATCACTTCCTACAATGCTACTCCATTGGTTGTACCTGCTTCGTTGTGTGACAGGTCCTTATACAAATGTTGTTCAATAATTCATCGACTTTTGCAGACAATGCGGTTTCAGCCTTTGCCAGTCATCTAGCGCGACAAAGCCGCTGTAGCATGATATTTATGCTCAGGTGGCAGTTCTCCCCAACTAGTTGCCCAATGTAATTGTCATCATCAGGGTATAATCATCATCATCATCATTATCATCATCACATTACGTCGGCAGAAGCAGACGGATACGAAGTGTTGGCCGGTGCATACGCGTTCGCCTGGACGGATGTAAAACCTTCTGGAGGCCAATAACTGTGCGACGTACACCTAAATCACGCGCCAACTTCTAGGAGTTATATAGTGATTTGGAGAGAGATAGGATTATAAAGGAAAAACAGGGAGGTTAACCAGAGGAAGCCTTCGCTTTGCTACCCTGTACTTGGGAAGGGGAAAGGGTGGTGTAAAAGAATGAAAGAGGAAAAAAAGTTACGACAGTAGGCGACAAGAGAGAGAGAGAAAAATAAATGAAAAGGAAACGCAGGCGACGAAACAAACAAAACAGAGATGACTGTAGCACCGTCCAAGTGCTACACACCAACATAGTCTGCCAACAATCACAGTTTGTCATCCAGTCCACTTTCTCGAAGAAACCGCGACAACGCCCTCAGACGGGCTCTGGTTGAAGACCGGGTAGGCCAGGGCCCTAGGATTTCGTTCTCTGGGAGTGGTCGCTTGTCCAGCTGGCCTGGTGCGGCTGAGAGGGCCGCTCTTTCGGAGTGGTTTGGAAATGATGGGAAAAGGCGTTATTTTCTGCGTCCAATTATGCGGGGTACAGCTCAGCGCCTAGACTAGGAGGTAAGACCCCTGTCACGACGCGTCTAACGCGCCCTTAAGGGACGCAAACGCAACAGCATTGCAGAGCCTGAACGTTTGCACCCTGTGTAGTCCTTCGGTATATTTGAGTACTTGTGGCTTTGTTTAGTTCTTGTAATATTATGTATTGTATTATAGTGTTTTGCTGTCTTGTATCTAAATACACGTTCTTGTGGCGTGCCTACGCTTTCCTGCTCCAGAAGAGTCTCCGACGCCAGCCATATTAAGCCTGCTCGGTGAAGCAAGTTATAACAACGTCCGCCCTTTTTTGTTGATAGTTGGGTAGCTTTAAGTACCGTAGTAAGACGTTGCTACTTAAAATCGATTTCATTTAAGATGTTTCAATACCTGCGCTGATGAAAGCGACGCGACTATGTTCGCAGTAAAGTTATTGCGATTCCTTGTGAGCCCGCTAAACTCTTTAAGAGCCAGCGCACAGCGCAATCAGGGCAAACGCAAAGCGAGCTAAATAAAGTATCGCTATGCTGAAACGGGCCACTGCTCACAGGGGTCCGTACGTTTGACAGGCGGTTGCGCTCAGCACGTGCGGACCTCGCTGGCTTTCTTGGTAATTTGCTAATGAAATCTCGGTTGCTCAAGCGTTAACATTTGCCCTGGAGGTCAGCGCAATTAATTAGTGAATTAAGGTCTACACTCCTTCACATCTCACCGACGGAAACTTCTGAGATTGAGAGTTTTGGGGGAAATAGGAACGTATCTTCGAAACTTATTCGGCGCTATGCCACCCCGTGTCTTTGTTGATATTTAAGATTGCACATTTATCGCGATATAATGACACATCGTGCTTCGTGTGATACGGACCTGCCACACACTATGCGACACAGGTTTCGACGAAGCGCTATAGGCTTGAAAAAAAAAGAGGAATCGGAGCCTCAGACTCGCTGGCGACGTTTCGACAGAGGACCTGTATTTGTCAAAGGCGCCTTGTCATTCTCGGCGTGCTAGTTTTAAAGGAGTTCAGTCGCTGACAATCTCGCTTTAAGATTAATACGCAAAGGCTCACAAGGCGCTTTCGAAATGTCGCGCGCCTTGTTTAAGGCACCTATTTTTGTTTATGCAACCGCTATAGTACGACGTGTTTCCATCCGTCGGCTCCCACCCGTATATTAAATTTCGGCAATGTGATTTCCACGGGTGATTATCGCGTCCAACGCCCGGCAACGCCCGGAAGCACCATTTCGGAAATGTATGTCTCATGTACACGAAGGGTGCGTATGTGTTACTTGTGTAATCTTCCTAATGCAAAGAAAAAGAGCCCTGACGGCATGTCAGACGTTTTCGCCCTTCACGGCATCAAAACAGTTGAGTTGGACGAGAAATCCTAAAGTTTATTAGTGTCACGAGCAACGAGTGACACTCTTATTTCTCTTCGAAGCAATTCTGGTCGAGCACTTCCGGTTTTCCTAATATTCAGAAAGTTAAATTTGTTTTAATAATTAAAGCGCGTAAGCAGTTGATGATTCTGGTTAAAGTAAAGAGATGTACTGCATGCATATGATATCGTAACATAACTTCCCTTCAAATAACTGATTTTAATTAGTTCATTGAAAGAACAAAACCTGTTCTTCTGGGCAGCTTGGATCGTTGCGGCACCTGGCGGAGACTATCTCAACCACGCGCTTCTTTCTGCGTGGCCTCTGAGATCGGTTCACGCAGTGCGACGAAACACAAACTTAACGAAAGCAATACACCAGGACAAACAAACACCGACGTGCGTGTACCACTCTATACCAGACATCGAAGTCAGGGATTAGGGTCTGCTCCAGATTTTTTCCAAAGTGACAAGCACTTTGGGGGTCACGTCTAGAGTTCACAGACGCCTAAAAGTCTGTGAGCTGCCAGAACTAGCTTGCGTTGAAGATGCATTAAGCCTTACAAAAGTGCGTACTTGAGGAACTCGGAGACAGACAAACATTCCCCAGCATGTCTACAGGGAGCATATTATAGACGCAAGTTTCCCGGCTGTTTAGCCTTGTTTTACTTTGTGCTGCCCTCATCTATTTGCTCGCCTACTCTCTTCTAGTCGTCTTTTCTCTATCTGCCGCTTTCTCAATCTTCTTTTACATTCGAAGCGCTGGAAAGGCAAAATTCCTCCTCTTCTGTTTGCCTCTTCTGTTTTGTGCCTACACGCGGTCTTAAAATCATCAACTAGTCGCATATGGCTCAGAACATCGCTTCTTGCACGTTTATGCGATCCTCACTTGTATAGACCAGGGTGGGGGTCTGTTTTAAATAAAGTTGTTCTCACTCACTCACTCACTCACTCACTCACTCACTCACTCACTCACTCACTCACTCACTCACTCACTCACTCACTCACTCACTCACTCACTCACTCACTCACTCACTCACTCACTCACTCACTCACTCACTCACTCACTCACTCATTATATCCTGAGAGTACTCATTACGCCTGACCTTTGTATGTCACATAATTCGTTGATCATAAAAACAAGTGAACTGGCCTGAATAAAATTCAGGCGTATGGCACTTATCTTCCTTCGACGCAACTATTTCCAGCGTCACAAACATTACAAATGACCATTACGGAGGCTAACGAAATAACAAAAAGAGCCCGACAAGAACAGAGCACTCTTCGATCGCGCTTCCTCGCCCAGCGAGTTTGTTTTGCTTGTACCATGAATTGTTAATGCACATTCCATTAGGTATCTTTTTATTGCGGGTTCACATCGTAAACAGAGAATCGAGATAAAAGTACCCCACTTTGTGTTTACACCAGACGCATGAAATTAATTATTTAGACCTCAAGAATGCTTAAAGTCATAATAGTCCACACGGGTACTCCGAAAAGCCCGGCATTTTATGAAACACGCCGCGGTGGTCTAGCGGTCGTGGTGCTCGAGTGCTGACCCTAAGGTCGCGGAACCAAATCCCGGCCGCAGCGGCTGCATTTCGGTGGAGGCGAAATGCTAGCGGCCCGTTCAGTTAGATTTAGGCGCGGAATAAAGATCCTCAGGTGGAAGAAAGAAATTTCCGGAGCCTTCCACTACGGCGTCCCTCATATGCATATTGGGGTTTTGAGGCGTGAAATACCAACAATTATTATTAACATTTTAGGTCAAAGCTTTTGCGTCCTTCTAAAAGACCCAGCCATGCACCAAGCTTAAGACTCGGTAAAGCCGTGCGACAGCCACATGATACTTATAAATTCGTTCGAACAATGCAAATTGTTAACATGAAATATGACGCACAGAGTGACCAACATTTGATAAATAAGGTACGTCTCAGTAGCAAGCCAACATTTCAACAGGATGATGAATTTCGTCAGGGCGAATGCAAGTCCATTCGTCAAAACGATGGCGCCAGTCAGAGGCTTTTCTTGTTCTGCCACCGTTGTACACTGGTAGATCTGACGTGTGACGTCACTATTTGTCGAGTCAGCTTCAGCTCTACGTCCGATCTGTTTTGCACTACTTTCCAGAAGAGCATGCCCCCAAGCACGAGCACATAACAACTCGTTTAAGCTCAAACAAAAAAAAATAAGAAAAATAAAGGACAAGCTTTCTTCTGTAAAATAAATGGACGTAGGCGCTGTTTCTCTTGGGGTTTCGGTAGCAGCAGAGAGCTAGTTATTCGAAGCCGTCGAAATGACTCATTCTATGTGGCCTTCTGATGTCGGGAACTAGGTCGCGGTGCTTTACTTCAAACAGCGGTCATATTATGATTCAAGAAAAGGGCGCAAGAACCTTCCTCTGAAAACTTTGAATGAAAGCGAGTAGCCCCACGTAATAAAAATGATTTTTGAACCTTTCATTAAGTTTATAGTGAGATACTTGCGTTGATTTAGCACGTGCCTGAAGCTTCCGCGTATTTACAAAACAAATTCTGGAGAGAACTGTTTACCTTAAAATCCGCCTATGAAGTCCTTTCCTCTAAGGAAATTATGGCTGTTTTCGCAAGTCTGCATGTGTGTGTGCAGTCGCTGAGTCGAAGACTTTGAAGGTGCGGCAAGAGGCCTTTCCGCGCTTTTAAACCACCCTTCGAGTGAGATTACTATAAATTTAAATAAAAATACAACTTTTGAAATTAAACAAAAGTATGCATTGTTTAAAACAATGCATGTATATGAACGTATTAAAACTGTGGCACAGAGAAAAGTTTCATATTCAGGCCTGCTAGGTGCGTTCATTTCGACGAACGTGCCTATCTGTGCTCCATGTTTAACACTCTCTCTCAACTCCCTTATTTTTGAGCCTCCCTATACCATCTTCCTCAGTGTAGGGTAGCATATTGAATTTTGTCTTCTGGTAACCTCCCCCTCTTTCCTCCATCCTTTCTCTCTCTCTATCTCTGTCCCTCACACACAAATTCGTTCTTCGCGCAGCACTATTTATCTCAAGTTATAGCGTTGGCACTGCGCGGAATTGATTTCCCACGACAGGCTTTATGTTTTGCCACACGAGACGACGCGAAAAGCGGGGACGACATAGCCACAGCACGAATAGTTTTAGAAGATCATTTTGGGCAACCCTTCTCGTTCCGACAATCCTTATTATCCGAGGTTTTACGTGCCAAATCCGCGACATGATCATGAGCACGCCGTGGCGGAAGCCTCGGGAAATTTCGACTGCCTGGTGTTCTTTAACGTGCACTGGCGTCGCATAGTACACGGGCCTCTACCATTTGGCTGCCACTGACATGAAATCGCCGCGACCAGTATCGAACCCGCGACCTTCGGGTCCGCAGGCGAGCACCATATCCACTGCACCACATCGGCTAATGGCTCGTTCAGACAAGGAGACTAGATTTTACTATACTTTATTTGTTGTCGGGCATGCATATACACATGCTTCTCGCGGTATTTCATAAAAGTAGCCACTGACTCAAAGGAACTGTGGCCTATAAAGGAACTGTACGATGTCTCGTAGTTGCTAATCCCGCTTAGCAAAATCGGAATAGATGGCAGAATACGAAAGCAGAACAAGGTATAACTACACATACTGTGCTGTTCGTAAACTTTATTTCAACCTAATTTTACATCTAAACATTTTTGTCTTTGAAGGCTATCCGAGCAGTCAGCCCTGAAATGTGCACATAGACGTCACCTTTATCGCACATGTGCATAACTTGGTCTAACATTTCTTACTCATCATGTCTTTTGTACCACTCGCCTTTTCGCTCCAGTGCACTTATGCTGCCATCACTTTCGCTATGCATAGTACCACGTGAGCAGTCACAAACAGGCCTGTACAATTCTGAACTTGATATGATAGAGCATTCTCGTTCTCTTTATTCAGCTGTCTCTTCTATTTAGTGTTTGTAGAGTAGATTTATTCACGTACAGAAAACAATGCCACTGCCAAAGCCGACTCACCATACGGCTGTTCCTTGTTGGCCGGCCCCTGTATCCTAGTTTGCACCAGCATTGCACCCAGCAGAACGCGCACCGCGCAGGACACCAGGGGTGATCCTAGAAGAGAAGTCCGTCTCACCATCGCGTCCGAAGCGCGCACGGACTGCTCCGGCACGGGCTAACGGGTCTGTCTGTCAACCGCGCCGCCGCTGTCCCAGCTGGGGATCCCGACACTGCAGGCGGCGCTGAGGGAGGATGACGACGTGCCGCCCTCCCAAGCAGCAACGCGAGTGCGTGAGGCGCGTGGGGCGCGAAGTATGGACCGCGTGGTGTCCCCCTGGAGCGCGCGCGCGTCGCCCAGCGGAACGTGCCTCTGCTGCAGCGCCCGGAACCGTGCGTGCCGTACCGGGATCGATGCGCGCAGCGGCCTTAGTGGCAGAGCGCCGGGGCTGTGCCGGGCGGCAGGGGACTATCTTCGCGTGCGCGCGCCCTCACGAGGCGCCCGCTGGAAGGAAGGGTGGGCTTGTCCCAACGGCGGCCACCGAAGAAGTACAAGAAGAAGAGCGAAGATTCTCTCCCCGGTGCTTGCTTTTCCGGTCCGCTTGACGAGATCCGATTGCGGGGCGGTGGGGGGAGATTTCGATCCGCGCCCGTCTCGACAGCGCGCTTTCTCAAGGTGCTCAAGAGTTGGTCTTCTTCGGCTAGGAGCCCCCGCATCCCGGTCTCACGCTCCCGCCCGCCCCATGAGGACCACGAGTGTTTTTGCTCCACTCTCGCTCTCCGTCGCTCTCTGTACGTCTCGCCTGACCCTACAGGACGGCGCTCACTGTTTTACCTTTCTTTGCTTTTTTTTTCCTCCTTCAATCTTCTGCGGGGCCCTCCTTTGTCTTTCACTGCTAAAAGCATTATTGGGATGAGAGGAGGAATGCTGCTTAGGAACGTCGAACCTGAGTGCAGTTGATCGCGCTCCGATACGGTGCCCACCCTATAAAGGTCAAGTGTTAGACGCCATTTCATCTGAGCAAGCACTTCACTGAGAAAGCTTCTAACGGAGCCCTCCTTAACCGACAGGTTTGTTTTAGTCGTTAGTCTTGGCGGTAAGGGGTGAGTAGTCAGCGGTGAACAGTATAGAGAATGACGTCTTACGTCCAAACACAACGGCTAAGAAACAACAATATTGCTACGTATTTCCCGTAAAAATAAAGAGCTTCAATGTTGTTAAATGTCGCCACTGAACCTCGTAGATACCCCCCCCCCCATCTCCTTTCCCTTCATCTTATTCACTTTGATGTTCAGACGGTGTATAACCGCATTAAGTTGTCTCAGCAGTATTCGTTTCAGTTGCTCATTAGTGTGTCTGTTTCGGTCTGGCGCAATTGTTTTTATGCTGAAAAGCCGGAATCAACTACAAGCTGCCGCTTTTTATAGCGAAAGCTGTTATGAGATCCCAGCAACTGCCGTTTTTGGCACCATAGTTGTCCGCCGCCGCCGCTGGTGTCCGTAACCACTTTCGCGCAAAGTAAATAAAGAAAAAAAAACGATATCAGAAAAAATATCCAGGATGGAACAGGGTTTGAACCTGGACCCACTCCTTGAGAGCCCAGCATTCTACCACAGAGCCATGCCGGTGATTAAAGCGCCGTCGCAAAAAGACCCTATACAAGCTTCATGTCGGGAAGGAACCACATTAACATATGTAATATAGCGTGGTTGAAGAGTAAAAAATTGTGCAGATCTCACGCGTTGTGGGAATCGGTTTCATGCGAAGCAGTCAGCGAGTACTTCAATGCTGTATTTTATGGCTTTGAGCCAAGTGTTACGAGGTGGATCGACGTGTTTTTGTAAGTTTGGTAGCTGTGCGCACATCGTGGGCTTAGCAGGCACGTCAAAACACTGCCGTTTAAAGGGCAACTTATGATGCGACGTAACTTCAGCTCTCCCATTAGAGTACATACATCAGTATTATCGAAAATAAGTGCACTGTATGGTGCAATCATGTGAATATCATACGTACCTTTCGTTAATGTCTTCCTCCGGGGTCGAGCAATGCTTCAATATAGCTTCCTAAACCATAGGAATACAAATGTTATCTTTATTAGAGTGCTATAAAAGTGGAGCCAACACTGGAACTACAGACGTTAATCTGATATGACGCCTGTGTCGTAGGAGTACATATGTGTGTTTATTGCTTTCTTGTAAAATTAGATAGCCAGCACCACAAGCACAATTGATGTTGCACCGACATTGCGCCTGCATAGGCTGTTTTTCCAAACCAGTTTATAGACCTGGCGTGGCTCTGTGGTACATTACCTGATCGCCACGCGGAATGCTTGGGTTCGATTCCTGCTGGGATCCTAATTTCTATACTTTCCATTCGTCCGGTCAACGATGCCGATGTCGGTTTTTCTTAACGCTCTAGCATTTAAATTACCAATGTCTGTTCTCGCCATTCCTATAGGTAGATATAACTGTCAATCACCTGTGGCGCATACCCGCACACCACGGCCCGTGGTAAACGGGTATGTGCCAAACGTATATGGAGGAAAAGGTTTGACGACGTACGTGACAGGATATTCACGCTGTTCATGTCATGACCCGACAGTCATATTCATCAAATCCCCTTACCCTCCCATGCCAATTTTGGTCTACACCAAGTTAAGGAGGCGATTGTGAGATCGCCCTGACGTAGGCGGATAGATAGATAGATAGATAGATAGATAGATAGATAGATAGATAGATAGATAGATAGATAGATAGATAGATAGATAGATAGATAGATAGATAGATAGATAGATAGATAGATAGATAGATAGATAGATAGATAGATAGATAGATAGATAGATAGATAGATAGATAGATAGATAGATAGATAGATAGATAGATAGATAGATAGATAGATAGATATGCTCAAAGTACCAAAGGTTCGCTAAGAAATCCTTCGTATTTAATAACAACCAGGCGTCTCACAAAGCGAATTGCGTAACTAGTGGGTCGCTTAAAGCTTCCAATCCATTACAAAGGGCTCAGCTATAATTCTTCATCATCATCAGCCACCGCATCAACAAAGTGCACATAATGCCTTGCAGATGTGTAGCAGCTACCTCGCTTCTCCGCAAAGTGAAGAATTATAGCGTAGCGGTTGCTTCCGAACTTGACAAAAATTACGATTTATGGCGTAGTGGGTACCTTGAAATATACTTGTATTAAAAGTGCCAAGAGTTTACAACGGGCTCCAAAAAGGCCGCTCTTCCAGCTTTCGTTGTGATTGTGCTGCGCTTTCCGCGCAGGCCTGGCGTTTTTCCTGCAGCGCTTCTCCAGTGACTTGGGCCAACAGCAAGGCAGATTGAATATGTTCTTCGTTGCCCTCATAAAAAACTGTCGTTATGCTTTGCGCAACGCAAGTGATTTACGACTTCAAAGAAGCACGAGCAATACATTACACGCGTACATCATTTTATGCACTGCTAGCAAATGACGCGGATAAATATGTGCATAAACACAACTAAAACAGCGGCTTGCAACACAACAGTTATCTTGCAAAAGGCAGACATGCAGTGCAGACATAACTTGGTAATTGGCATCATCATGAAGTCTAAAAGCAAATGCTTAGCTGTGCAAACACGTGGCCAGAGGTGGCATTATAACCATTCGTGCCTATAGGCGGATAGGTGGAAAATATAAACGCATTTTACATACATAAAAATTCAGGAGCCCCTGCCCTATTGGGAAAATGGCGGCAAGAGAAGCTCGGCGTGCGCATGACTGCACGCTACTTCTCCTGCTTTCTTTCTTTCTTTCTTTCTTTCTTTCTTTCTTTCTTTCTTTCTTTCTTTCTTTCTTTCTTTCTTTCTTTCTTTCTTTCTTTCCTTCTTTCCTTCTTTCATGCTTTGTTTGTTTGTTTCTTTCTTTCTTACTTTCTTTCTTTCTTTCTTCTCTTTCTTTCTTTTGGATTGCGCAATGCTCCCTCCTAACTGTTCAATTCTTCCATGCCGGGAAATGGACATTCATTCACGTGCTTAGCAGTGCAACACTTCAATTGTTACAGGCAACTACGACGGTCATCAGTTCATATCCACGCAACAATGAAATGTGGCAACGTGAAATGACAAGTCACCTTGGTAAAATATCAGACTGCCATATCAAAAAACGGCTGACTGTCGACAAGCGCGCGATCAAGAGAGCATCAGTTAATGGAAAACGGCGCATACAAATACGCATGGCAATTGCGCACCTTCGGTGGCCGCATTTCTATGCGCTCCCTGGCTCGGGGTTTTTCGCGCATGACGCCGAAATCTGTTAGTTATAAAAGCTTCGCTGAAAAAGAAAAATTTTCTTTCATATAAGCGACGTAATATGTGTGAAAAGCTCGAAAGGTGCAATGTATCTGATCGATTATATCTGCCTGTCATCCAAGCACAAGGGACCTTTATCACTTTGGCTTGCTGATGGCCCCCTTTAACTTCTCTTTTTATTGATTCAGACCCGCCGCAGTGGTCTAGCGATTATGGCGCTTCACTGCTGACCGGATGGCCGTGGGATCGAATCCCGGCTGGGGCGGCCGCATTTCGATGGAGGCAAAATATACTACAAGCCCGTGTGTTAAGATTTAGGTGCACGTTAAAGGACCCCAGCTGGTCGAGATTTCCGGCGATCTCCACTACGGCACCTCTCATCATGATATCGTGGTTTTAGGACGTTAAACCCCAACAGTTATTATTATTTCTATTGCACCAGTGTAATGTGGAAGGCTAGGAAACCAAAAGAAATGGATTGAGGTAGTTGGTGTCCTAGTTTCATAGGTGTTCATAGTTTCTTGTTGCGCTGTATACTTTCAAGCCCGAAGACGAGACAGACACGAGTACAACAACTGCTAATGCAAGGCCAGAGGCGCAAACCACAGGCTAACATTTCCTACATTACCAAGTATGTTCAAATGCAAGTAGCATTTCATAGGCTAACACTACCGATTTTGGATGGATGAACGATCCAGCTTTCAGTGTGACGTCACCCATTCCCCGCACAAGCAGCCAGCCCCGGCACGCCAACGAGAAGTAAAGGCATAGGAAACTGTGCTTGTATCGACACTCATGTGTCTGCTTTTCTTTACCTATCGTTTGTGTGCCGGCACACTTACTTCAAGGCCTGTTCAAATATGAAGCGCCATTAGTATCTGTTTACTCTTCTACTTCGCGTGAGAGTGCCAGTGATAACAGCAGGCCTATTCTTTCAAGGGCGCCCATACAACTACCGGTGGTTATTACGTATTCAGGTCAAGGAAACTATGTGCCCTCAGCGATGAAGGCGCGATAAGCAGCTCGCTTTCCCAATGTGACTGTCTGATGGTGCTGCTTTTAGTGCGTGGTAACCTTAATATTTTTGAAGTTTTGGAAGATCAGTTTATTTGCGGGAGAATGAGTAAACGTTTCTGAATTCTCTACATCCGTCTTATCAACGCACACTGCCACAGTAGTTAAAAGAGCAATTAAAGTAACAGATAAATGCTTATGCGAAAATAATTGGATGTCTGTAACCAAAAAATTGGCTGCCATCCCGCCCTGCGAACGTGAATGTCCAGCGACGCTGTATCAAACACCACACATGCTGATGGGGGGGGGGGGGGGGTATGATTTTTACAGTGTTGCACACGTTTCTCTAAAACAGAAACGAAAGCTCGTTCCTAGTTCCTTCTCAATCTATAGGAACGAGTTCCCGTTACAAATTGCTTTAATGTGCAAGAATATTAATGAGAACTGACAGACAATAATGCCAAGCAAAGTATAGGCGATGTTATTTGTAATAATTGGAATATAAATGTGAAGAAAGTAAAGTGCACGAAAAGATAATTTGCCGCCGGCAGGGACCGAACCTGCGACCTTCGAATAACCGCGTCAGATGCTCTACCACTGAGCTACGGCGGCGGTCATTCCCCGGTCCACTTCATAGGGTATATATGCGCATTTAAACCTAGGAGTGTTAGCGCCGGTCGCAGCCATGGCGACGAGTGTGGAACACTCTTTTTCTGCCTTTTGGCGTCACATAGGCATTCGGAGAGGTGGACAGACGAGCCGACGAACGCGCTCGCTGCCTTTTGGCGTCACAAAGCACGTGACGCCAAAACACAGCGAGCGCGTTCGTCGGCTCGTCTGTCCACCTCTCCGAATGCCCTTCCTCAGTGTCCGAGGTGAAAACGCAAGGAGCACACGCATCTGCTAGCAGAGGAGCACGCAAGCGCGGGCGTCTGTTGGTGGTTTCGAGGCCCTTTAAACTGGCGTTTTGTGTTGACGCCATGAAATTTTCCGACCAACGAGAGGTACGCAGCTTCACTGTAAAACTTACTAGTCCGTTCTCAACAATAGTCGCCACGACGTGGTACTGGGGTTATGAACGTAGAAAGATCGTCTTTCTTTTGTCCTTTCTGCTACCTACTCGGCAGTTCTTGAACATAACAGGCTACAACACAGGGTGTACCCGCCAACTCACTCAAAGCTCAAAAAAGAAGACAGCGCCACAGTCAGAAGACTCCAAAGCAATACTTATACCCACGGAATGCTCATGCACAGGCTACACAGTTACCCAACGCTACACAGTTACGTCTGTCCAATGTTCAACGGAGCGGACATTTGAGCACCCCTATTTTAGGGGCGAAGCTCCTCTTAGTCTAACCTTGTCCGGCGTAAGGCGTAACCAGCAGTATACTACGACCCATCACCCATCCTTTGCAAACTGCCCACTACTTCGTCTTTGCAAACATCCCACTACGACCCATCATCGATCCATCACTTCACCGACCATAAAGCCGTTATAATGAAGGGGGAACGGAAGCCACGTCTAGCTACCACTTACGATTAATAAAATTTCTTGTTTAAATAATACAGTGTTTGTCACGTCTTTGATGATGTACTGGGCCATCGCTTTGATTACTGCTGGACGAAACCACTGAAGATTTCACGGTGTAACCATGATTGCTTCAGGAGCTTCTCCCAAGCTTTTCATCATTCACCCGTGGATATGCTGTGAATTTTTTTCGAATGCCCATGGTAAATAAACGCAGACGCATCCCTCTCCTCGAGAGACTACAACGCTGGAGTAGAAAGCGAACAGCTTATCTAAACGTGGGAGGCGAAGCTCGTCGCCGCGGTCCTGGACCAACGACGACGCATCGTCGCCAGGGCCAAGGAGGCAGCGCGGGCCTGAGGGTTTCCTGGAATGAGGAGACCTCCCACCTAGGATAGAATCCGGCCTTGTCCCGATATACTGTTTCAGAATAAACGTTTACTCCCCCTCCGGCAACCCTTCGTTGCAACCTCGTGAAGCTATAGCAGCTTCCCGCGGCGCGGCACGAGAGCGCAGTGCATTCAAACCATAGTAAACAGCGCTACGCCGGCGCAAGCACAGATTAGACGGTTGTTTACCGGATGCAGTTACCATGTGTCACGAACGCTCTCGCCGTCACCTCCAGTAACTACGCGTTGCGACTATCGCGTTTCAATCACCGAGCACTGTACGTGCTCGCGCGTTGAAGCTGACGCGCTGTAAAGTGACTCACCATATTTGAAAGCACCTTAACACACCTGTATTTTATTGTAGCCATTTTTATCCTGGCAATACTGAAAGAAAGTAGCAAAGGAAAGACGTGGAGCTAAATGAAGATAGCAAACAACTGAATAATTATTCTGTAGCGTGACACTTGTTCATGAAGGCGCTGTCAGCACTCGGGAAACGAACAATGTTTGCCATCGCCGAGCGAATTCTGTCTTCGCTCAGCAAAATTGGGAAATTTGAGAAATTTTATTTGCCGAGGCTGTCCATTATTTGCTGACAAATGAACTTCAGAGTTCTCAGGACAATAAGGTGGGTGTAGAGCGCCTCAACTTCCGTCAAGCGACCGTGCTTCCGTGAGCTTCAACTACATAGCGTGAAGTTCTGAGATGATCTAGCGCAGTACTTTTTTTCCTGACCACGGTGCGCGCAAAGGCAAGGACTTGTTCTCACCATGAGCGCTTTAAATTCAAATGAGAACTATCGACCAGCAGCCATAATGGAGTCAAACGTATCGCGCTCATTTTAAGCCTCCTCGTTGTACTCGCGTGGAAGAAGAAAAATGCAAATCGAGCTTTGGCTAACAGACATAAAGGGCGTCTGGAAATGACAGTGTGCGTCATTAGCATTGTAAGTTGGGTGGCGAAGAGGGCTGAAAAGGTGAACGTGGGAGTCGAGGCGCCGATGAATATTTATGCAGGTCCGAACTCAGGACCGTAAACTTTCGCAGCTGCTGCGCTCCTGCAGAATGAATAAAGTGCTCGCAGATCGCTGCTCTGGCACGTGCTACAATACCGAAGCCGCTAGGTGTCTGCAACTTCCGGCGTAGTGAAGTTGGTAAATCCTTCAAGTGCCATAAAAGAGAGCTGCCTTCTTCAATTTTTGGATTTGTAAGACTGCCACGTATGACGCCGACCATTTTGCATATATTAACTGGTTTTACTAGAGCTAACTGCATATAGGACACGGGGTGGTCTTGCGCGTAGACTGCCGAGTACCCTTGAGACTTAACGAAATAAACTGCTGGCCACTGGCAGACGACACACTTAATTATGCATTTGTACCACTGAATAAGCGTTACTTAAGCAGTTACTATTTTTGAAAGGCCAATATGTGGTCACATTCAAAGTACCGAATCAGCCAAGATGTCGTTTCTTTTCTTTTAGTACGCCGATGCAAATCATAGGTTTAGACAGCATCCCTATTCCTGATTTAAAAAATTGTCAACCCACATATAAGTTACACCTCACACCTTTCCGCATTTCCCTGAACATGCCCACGGGCAGATGGTATTAAAAAAAAGGAAAAAAAAGAAAACCTTCTGCATAGCACACGAGCCTTTGTACCTCCCTGTAGGTCAGATTTCCCTGGTGGTTTAACACGTTGAGAGGAGGTTGCGTTACGGAGGCTATGCATTGGAGTCATGCTCAACCCATCTGTGACCACTCTCTGGCCTGAACAGTACCGCGACCCTATGGTGCATCGTGTCCATTTTGTGACATCACAATCGGCCATGTGACATTGGCACACTTGCTGTGGACTTAACCAGGCTTGCGTTTAAGTTGTCTAAGCTGCCTCCGTGCAACAAGTCTCATGACTGGTCGACCACCCGTCCTTGATCTTTGTATCCAAAAGATATTTCATTGTTCACTGCTAGACTTTCTTGTATTAATCGCATTTCTTCGCGTATTTTGAAACCGTGTTCTAGTATGCCTTAAAGAAAGCTTTCGAAAAAAAGAATCTTGATGCCCACGCCGCATGCATTAAGGCTGATAACCAAATGCCAACGCTTCCTCTTCATTGTGGGGTGGCTTGAAGGCGATAGACAAAAATTTTGAAATTCACTGTATTATACATTGCAAACAGCATTCTTTTTAGTCTTAAGTTATACATCTTTTATGTTGTTAGTAACCTATACCTTGCTGAATTATTTGCTTAGGTTCCTCAAAACCTCGTGTGAGTCCATCTGTCGAGATGGTCACTCAACTCAGACCTGCTTCCACAACTCCACCATTCTCATAATAGGAATGATTATTATCATTATGCTTATTCATGTCGCTTGCGGGATGTTATCTTTCGAATCTATCTCCTATCTCTGCTGTCAGCATCAGCAAACTTTCAAATATGCTTCCAAATTATAGTCACAACTACAAAGTCTCTAAATACAGTATCGAATGACCGTAAAAGAGAGTACGCGCGCATGCACCAGCCCCCTTTTTATATCCTTTAAATCGCGCCCATCTTTCATCCGCGTAGGCGTTTTCGTTTAGCTCCGCTGCCTTTTTATTGCGAACCTTTCCAGCATGTAGAGGGAAGAAGCCACAGTTTCGCCTCAAGTGAGAAACATGAACGCGACAGCAACAAATTGTAATATTATACGAAGCAAGGCTAGCAGTTAACTCCTTTAGGATCCTATGTGGAGTAAAGGAGTACGGCCGCTCCAGTGAGCGAAGCGGTCTTCGTGCTCTCTATCGCTTCAACGCGAAGAAGTGAGAGCACAGAATCTAAAATATAAGCCGTGTGCTGATCTCTTTCAAAATAGCGCGCGCGACAGCACCCTTTTGATCAAAGTTCATAGTTCCTGCCCGAGCGATGCAGATCTCCCCCCCCCCTTTCCCCACGCCTAAACCACGACCCCTCATGCTCATCTGCGCCATGGAGTGGTCCAGCGCGTTTCATCTCAGGAGGGTACTTGTCAAACTAGTTGGCATCTATTCATCGGTACATTTTTGCGCGCCGCTTAGAGGACGAGGACAGAACTGCACAAACACAAACGAAAAACTTTCAACTGGATTTATTGGGTGGACAAATGATGTTTTTATACTTATGCGTGTGTGACCTATCTTGAGTCCCTTCTTGATATACACATGTCTATTCACGGACGCAATACCACACTTACTCGTGTGGTCACTATAACATCGAAGTGTTTTATACATGTATAAATATACATTTTTAAACAAAACAAAAAACGTACAATACCGGAAGCCACACATGCCGAGGAAACACGCACCTATCGCCTAGCTCTCCATGATGAATTTAGATACACATGTTTTTCTGCGTTAGCACCAATGAAGCCATACTGACGCAGTCTTCCCCTAGGCGAATAATCTCGGTCGCCTCAATGATTTCGCGCGTCTTCATTTCATTTCTGTCATTTATAACGATCTTTAATTTATTTCGAGCTTCTTTAATTTTATTTACGATCGATATTCATAATGTGTACACACAAAAGCAAGGGGTGTACATTGGTTCGTGCATTGCGCCCCTGCTGAACGACCTCTTGTTGGCACAGTGTGACAGAGCCATCTCTAGTTCTTTGGATAAGACGCGGGTGAAGAAAGTGTTCCTCTTTGTCGATGATTTCTTAGTGATCACCTCAGGAAATGGTTTGAACGAGACTGCTTATGTACAGCAAACCTTCAAGGCAGGCCTGAGTCCCTTGAATCTGACTAACGAGTTGTCAGAAGACGAAACCATTCGGTTTCTCGACTTGCTGCTAAGCCTTTCGAGTTTATGTGTGTGTTGGAAGCATGACCGAGCCACGCGCAAGTAAGCCTTTGCTCCCCTTCTCTTCCAGTCCCCCGAAGCTTGTGGAAAGAGGAGTTGCATGTACGTGCCTAAATAATGTCTTGCCACCATTTAGTGCAAGATACCTTCCAAGCCCAAGTTGGTCGACCTCAGCAGGCAGGGTATCCGGGTTACGTCATTATGCCAGTGGTAGACGAAGAATAAAAAAGTCACAGTTTCTCCGCAAGGGCGAAGCAATGAATGCGATAGCAAGAAATTAATGCTATACGAAGTGAGGCTCGACAATGGATACTCTCAGTTTGAACGGCGCTCCTGTTGCAAAGACGGCCGAAGCAGCGAAGGAAACTAGCGTGCTTCAGGTGTCGAGCTGTGACACTTGATAATTCGTGCTCATCTTCTGTTTGTTCGTTTAGCGGCGTTCCTTGAGCTCGAGTGACTTTCGTACGCTCCGTAACATGAGCGCGGACATCACGGTGAAAGCTCGAAGCATTCCTCTTCCCCTCACCACGAGAAAACCGCGCGAGCAGACAGCGGAAGGGCAAGGTTCTCCGTGCGCAAATATAAGGAGAAGCGAGCGAGCTCGCCGACGACTTTTAGATCCGCCCGTCGCGCTCCTTGCGCCATCTCGCTGGTAATGAAGAAACGCTTAAATAAGGGCCTGCCGTCTCCGAGTCCTGCCGGCGGTAAAGGGTGTGTATAACGCTCGCCGTTAGTTACCTGAAACATCTGCGCTTTCTGGCGTAGTGGTTAGCGCCACGCGCTGCGGAACGAGAGGTCGCTGGTTCGATTCCGCGCTTCGGAAGCATTTTTCTTTGGGGCTTTGATACATATATATACATACTTATAAATATACGGTGCATGACGGCGGCGACGGCAAAATCCAGCCGAGACTGTCCATGTAATTGCTATCGCCATAAAATGTCAGTGGCTAGCTTTTTATTGCAGGTAGTCAAGAAGCCCGAGCCAGAGCGAGTGCACAAAAGAAATCCCAGAGCGGGAATGAGCATTTTCGTGGCACCGCTGCGATACCGTACTTCCACAACGTCTCTCATCGTCTGAAAAAGTTTGGAGACCGTGTCGGTGTGAAAGTGTCTTTTACGGCGCCCCGTAAGCTGTCGTCACTATGCAAGGTAAAAATAAAAGTATGTGACGGGAACAAATGCTTGCACAACCAACCACAGAAACCGGTTTGTGGATTGTGTTGAGAAAATGGCGTACGAGAGTCCGCGCACATGCGGAAAGAAAAACGTAGGCCAGACGGGAACGTGCCTCAATGAGTGACTTCGACAGCACAGCAACAATGTGCACAAATCGGTGCAAGGGCACCTAGGCTTCCATTATCGAGGTTGCGGGTGCCAGCCGAAGTTCCATGAAAGCAAGGTATGGGCACAATAATAAGATGACGCGCGAAATCATTGAGGCGTGCGAGATTGTTTGCCTGGGGGAAGGCTGCGTCAGTATGGCTTCTTTGGGACTAATACCCTTGTCACACGGGTAGTCTAACCACAGTTAAGTACGACGGCCGTTAAGTCTAACGGCTGTCGTACCTTGTCACACGACAATCCTCACTGCAGTTAAATCGCTAACGACCTTTTTCGTAAAAGGATGTAGGCAACCCCTGTTAGCGCCGTAAATTGACAACATGGCGGCCCCCATGTCGGACGCGAGCAGCTCGGCTCCCAACGACATATCGAGCCAAAAGCGTGTCAACTGGACCGTTGCGACAATGGAGGCGTTGATACACATTTGGGAAGATAAATTATCGGCTTTGAGGTACAAGTTCGTCCGTGCTGCAAAAATCTATAGTCGGTGAAACCTAAGAATAAATATAAGCTCTGCCCACGAGGCCGCATTGCTCATATTTTGCATGACTCCGCGCTACAAACGAAGTAGTTCCTAAACAATGGCAATACTTTTCACTTATATAAACCTTATTTTGCAATACAGCACTGATATTGAAATAAAGAAAGCAAAGCTAGATAAAATAAATTGTGAAGGCACGGAGTTCACCGTCAGCATAACAATATTTGTGTTGTTTAAATCGCACCCCCCGCCGCCTTAGTCTCGGAGTCTATACGAAAAAGTAATGTACATCTCAAAGGCGATGTTTCTGAGCAGTACCTAATATGGTATTAAAACAAAGAATGCCAGATATAACATAAAATTTAAAATGAAGGAATCATTATTTTACGGTTTAACAGAACAAAACAGGGACATTTATCACGTTTATTACGGTCGTTTGTAATTTTTTTGCGAAACTCTCGCCGCCAGTTTTCTTCACTGCCTGCTGTAACTATGGCAACTGTGACTCAAAGCGAAGTATGGTGAAGTGGTCTGAGATCGCCTTTGTGAATTTCGACTCTTGTGTTTCCGTAAATACCGCGTTTGAGTCTCTAGTCGCCGTGCTTGTAATCGTGTTTGAGGAAGACGCCAAGGCTTCATTTGACGTCTTGCTTCATCGAAATAAAAGCATGTTGCACACATGACGTTTAACTGTGGGGGCCATTGCGTGCGTTGCCGTTCACGCCAAGGAGGTGCACGCGGCTAAATTGGCATTGACTAAAAGCTTTACGTGGAATTGTTTCTTGCTTCGACAACTTGCACTGGCACTGCCATTGCGCCTTAAGCCCTTGAACGTTCAAGTTTTTAGTTAATTTATTACTTATTTATTACAAAACTGCGTCACCCCAGTGGGAATTACAGCAGGGGGACCCACTTTTGCTAGAAGAGGGGCCCCTACCTTCTATATATGTGTGTGTCTGTGCGAAGGTATATATATCTATACGTAGATTGCGAAGAGGCTGTCATCGGTTGCTGTAAGACAAATAGGAAAAGGATACACGCTTCTCAAAAGACAGTTTATTTGTCAACGTTTCGATCAGAGACCGATCTTTATAAAGACAAAATTTACGAGGCTTCGATGCGCTGTTATAGCATCGTCCTCCGTGCAGGTAGAGCGAGAAAAGAAAAAGAATAATAATAAATGTAGAAATGAAAAAATCGGTAGCCAAAAGACCACACGTATACACTCGGACATCTAAAAAACACGTGCATCCTCGAAGAAAAAGAAAGGAAAACATACATATGTCTATATAGATAATCTCGATGGACACAATCAGCAAGTACATTCCTTTCGTACACTGTCAAGCCCCACCTCTCCGGCTCCCCCTTCCTCATTTGTTCTTGAAGCAAAGTGAGGAGGTGAGGCTTCACAAGAAGGGATAAGCGCTTAAAAAAGGCCTATCCACTTTAAGTGCTTCACGAGTTTAATATAAACAAATTATCACTGCGTAATACATGCACACAATACACGCGAAATGCTAAAAAACGCACGTTAGACAAAAACAAGAATTCCAAATATCGTGAAGCATGATGCAACGCCATTAAAAACAAAAGCTTTTTTTTTCATTCACTCAATAATAGTTTTAGCGGCGTCACTTCAGTTACGATCACGATCCATGCAATCGACGTGTCACAGCGAGCGCATCATTTGACGGTTCGTAAACAACGATTACCTCGCACGGCGTTTCTCATTGCAAGGCGTTCGTTCATCGAGCGCGATACTTACGCGATAGGCACTTCAACCTAGCACATGATTCTGGGCTGGTGGAACTAAATTCCGTTGATACGACGCAACTGCGCCAATAGGCACACGTCACATAATCACAAAAGCATCAGATGACCACAATTATCTTCTTATAATGCACACACCACTGCATATTCTCCACACCTGGTTTGTTTACTTTCGCATTGTGTTGCTCTAACGGGCTACGTTGGTCGCTTTCTTTCTCTCACCCTTCGTCCGCACATACGTCGCTTATGTAGGTGCACAGCACGGCGCATATCACAATAGATCACCAAGATTCCCATGTCGCGAGCTCCAAGCAGCACACACACGCGCACATGTGGCAACGCTAATGCCATGGCTTTTGCGGGCGGTAAATCGTACACAGACGCGCACATTCCGACTTCACTTCCACCTCACTGCACACGAATGAACGCGACGACAATCGCCGATGTGGTGACCCTCAGGCGATATGCTTGATCTATCCGAGCGACGGAGGGAACACACACCGTGTTGCAACCAAGGAGGTTTAAAAAAAAATTCTGGAGTGGAAGCTCTCGCAACGCCTTGCCAGCGAAAGTGAAGCCAGCTTTTGCCCACCAAAGATGTCGGAAACATGCTCTTTTCTGGTGGTGCCTACTTGGAGATCAAATGGCTTTGATCTGTTAGTGTAAATACTACGTTAATTATAAAACAAAAGATCGTTGTTGCCGACAAAAGTAACCCGCCCAGAGGAGTATTGGCGATTGATCGTCAATAAAATTTGCCATGTCTTTGAGGCTTACTTACGGAAACTAGTAACACAAAGACACATTTGGAGCAGTATCTGACCCGTAAAAGTTGCCATATTAAACTCGTCTGGCGTGCGAGGAAAACGCTCGCTTTACTTCGCCAAATGCCGATTGTTCATCTTGCCCCTACTAACATGGCGGGCGCAGCCGCCATCTTTTGGTGGGCACGGCTTCACTCTTGCGCAATAATCGCCACTCCAGCAATTTTTTTTAACCTCCTTGGTTGCAACTTGACGCTGCCGAAACGACGGAACGCGCTAAAGCGTTGTAAAACACTCCGAGCTGCTCCCGCTTCGGTGCACTTAAAACGCGGCACAGTCACAGGCTTCTACTGCATCGGATGACGACCGACGAGGACGATGCTGGGTACGTGCGAATAACAGTAGGAAATAGCAACTTCTGGAAGAAACAAACACCGCAGGAAACTTGAAATGACGGATCTCGGTCTCGGTGCAGCGGTACCTCGCCTCTCGTCGCGAACGGCGCCATGTTGCATTTTTCATTGGTTTGTCTTAACCGTTACGTCAATGTAAAGATCGGCCGTAGTTGGACGCGCATAATACAAATGGACAGTGGTACAGTTTACTTTTTATTCTTAGCTTGTCACCGACTATAGTATGCATTTCACAAGATTGATACACGGCCGCGTTCGTTCATTGAACAGGGCTTGACGCTATTTGATAGACGCGCATCTGACGCGTCCATAATCGAGCGTGAAGCCCTGTAAAAGGCGATGTTATAGCGGTGTTGCACGAACGCAGCCATGTATCAACTAAAGAACGGTTGGAAGCGCTAGAGGCGCACAAGCGCGCGTCTATTTATTATTTGGCGTGTTTCGCGCGTTTTTGTTTTTTCTCGGAAAAAGCAACCAGGCAGGTGTGACAGCGCCTCTGTCTGCTTTGCGGTAACTGTGGTTACGTCCGCTAACTGCAGTTGGGTATAACAGCGGTTAAGCTTACCCGTGTGACAAGGGTATAACGTAGAAAAAAGTGGTGTATCTAAATTCATCATGCAGAGCAATAGGTGCGTATTTGCTCGACATGAGTAGCTTCCGGTATTGTACTTTTTTATGTAAATGTATCCAATGCTTTGATGTTCTAGTGACCACACAATTAATCGTAGTATTGCGTCCGTGATCACACATATCTATATCAAGAAGTGGCTCAAGATGCGTCACACACGCATATTTATAAAAGCATCATTTATCCACCAAATAAATCCAGTCGAAAGTTTGCGCTTGTGTTTGTGCAGTTCTGTCCTCGTCCTCTAAGCGGTGCGCAATAACGTAGCGACGTTTCATCTCTGTTTGGGCCGCGCCCGTTGGCAGGCTTCGCACGCCTTCACATGCACATAGAACATACGACGAGCAGGGCGATAACCTATTTAGAATTTGCACAGAACATGACGGCGACGACACAAATGTGCTTGAATTGAGCAAGTGTTCGCTAGCTCTAAAGTACTCATTTTCTATTATTTTAGTTTTATTAGACACAATGACGCTTTCATACATATAAAGTACGGCAGCAGGAGAAAGCGCTGCTTGCATTTTCTGCACTCGGACTTAACTAGGTTACACCTATCAGCTCAGTGGTGCCAATCACATCAGAATCTACAGTAATACTGTAGTTGAAAAGCCGCAGCCGCAGACGGACCGCTGACGCAGACGGACTAGAGAAAAGCAAAGTAGTTGCCGACGTAATTGTTTATGCTATAATGCAATCCTATATGTGTTAAATAGCGCGACCATTCATTTTTCGGCTCTCCATGGCGCGCTGAACGCCAGGCCCCGCACATTACGTGGCAGTTAGTTTCTGCAGTTAGGAGATAGCAAGAAATTGTTGGTTAAAGTGAATTTCTTACCTTTCGTGAGTGGAAATGGGGTTTAAAGGGCCCCGCTAAGCGATTAAGGAGGAAAACACTTCTAAAGCTTAGCTTATCGCTCTATAATGTCATTAGGCTGCGGCGCTCTCGCGTTGCCAGAGGGCCATGACCTTTCTAAGAAAGTTCGGTTTCCATTTACGAGGAAGCCGTCGAAGTGTGCGTAGTTTTGCAGCCAACGGGGCGATAGAAAATTTAGTATGGAAGTCGGCGCATCAGGCTATAGTTTACGACCGAGACAGCCGAAGCAATATTGCAAAAAGGGGATGGCAGCATAACGGAATATTAATACCGGCCTTAAATAATGCGAGAAAGCGGCGTGAGTTTCCTAACGGCCCTAAATTGTAAATCTAATCACGCGGTCGAACAGCCCGGCTAATTTCGTTAAGAGTTTATTTCTGGCGTCGAAGACAGCCACCACTGCGACGCCCCCGTAAGTGGAGACGCGCACTGCGGCACTGATGACGCGCGAAGGCCGTTAATTTGGGCCAGCGTCCGGGCTTTTCTCGCCACCCGGGCCCAGCAGCTCGTCGAGTTTTGGTGTGCGACTGCAGTCCGGTGATTAGGGAAACGCTGGCCATTGCACGGCAGTGCCAGCGAGTTAAAGAGTACCAAAAAGGGACACGATGATTACCAGCTAAAAGTAAAAATAAATGAAACAAAAGCGTGAAAATGAATTGTGCTGCCCGCTTCGTGACCGTATGCGAAACGCACACCCGCCCCACTAGAGCGGGCGAAAATTATTCGCCCTTTCAGGCTGGGTGCGCGGAATTTGAGATACAGTCAGCCCGTGGAGGCACTCGTGCGTTCAAGAGCATACCGTCGTGTTGCGCCATCCTCATTATTTCACTGCATTTGCACTCTTTTTTTGTTACCGCTGTGGAAATGATGAAGAGGTATACGGCGACCACTGTGTTTGGAAGTGAGAGTTATTTTGCTGACGGGATGGCGGAAAGACACGACAGCTTTTGCGACGAAGTAACGCATTGTGAACTGATCCTTCTTTTTTACATCTTTCTACATGTGTTAATCACGTAAACCTTGCTACAATCAAATCAACCGCCGCACAAGATTGATTTACACAGTCTGTCTGCGGTTAGAATATGATGGAAACGCCGATGAGGCGTCCTTCTGGTTCCTTCAAAAAAAGTTTGACATTTTTCTGATGTGAGGGGCTTGAAATGGCAAAAAAAAAATCACAGCATATCCAGGGGGTGAGTGATGATGAGTGGGGCGAAGCTCCGGAGGGAATCATCGGTAAACCGTGAAACTCTTCCGTGAAATTCGCCCAGTACATCATATAAAGAGTGTGAAACACCGTGTATATATTAAACATCAATTTTTTACTGTACTGTTGGTTTACGTAGTCCCTTCATTATTACCGCTTTGTGATCGGTGAAATGCAGGGAAAGTGTCCACTCCCGAGCGAAAGAGAAATCGCGCCAAGAGCGAGCGCCTTGTCTGCCTTCATCCGGCGACTCCGAGCGAAAGAGAAAGCGCGCCAAGAGCGAGCGCCTTGTCTGCCTCCATCCGGCGACTCCGAGCAAAAGAGAAAGTGCGCCAAGAGCGAGCGCCTTTTACGATTGCAGGCATCCAATGACATACGCCATTCGCATTATACAAGCGTCATTTGTCATCTTTAAACACCAACTCTAAGAAATACATGAAACGCCATCTAGTGAGCAATTCATTAAACTAGTGCTCTAAGAAATACATGAAACGCCATCTAATGAGCAATTCATTCAACTAGAGCTGGCTACATACATACTACTACAGAGGAGGAAACGACCCACACCCTAAGGAGCTTCGCCCCTAAAACGAACAAAAGGGGCCATAGAAAACAACTCTAGACACGTAACACAGCTGAAGGCATCTTAGCGTGGCAGATGAGAGGGTCATCCCGTGCGGCCATCACAAATATAGCTTTGAGCTGTCCCTGTGTGGGTGCTTGATCATTGCAGCAGGGCTGGTTGCATAGGTGGATTATGATTTTACATTTTTGTGTATCGATCTCCAGTACACAAGTCAATACTCGTGGTTGCGACAACCAGCCATGCAGTGGAAAATAGAGCGAACACACGAAACGAATTAAAAGGGAGGGCATTTCCTGGAAAGGGGCAGAGATATATTTGAATCTAAAGCACGTGATGCGTATTTCATTTTCTCTGTTTCCTTTTTTTTACGTAAAAGCGTCCAGTCAGAATAGAATGTTTATCGCCCACAGTAAACAATAAAAGCTGAAGCAGCTTCAGTGCTCAACGTCGTGAAGGCTAGTTAAACAGCGGAGCTGATGGCATTACATTGCTAGGCCTGCATCGGTAAAAACGAGGTGATACACATCTTCCTCCTCCTCTCCCAACCAAATGTTTTACAAAGTCTTACTTTCTCTTTTATTTTCTCTCTTTTTTCCTGTCTTTACTTCTTTGTTTCTTTCTCTCTCTCTCTCTCTCTCTATCCCTTTCTTCTTCTGCAATGTTGATGAATCACAGCGCAAGTACCAAGATGAATACGATGAGAAGGACGAAGAAGGCGCTGGTATAGTTGCGCTGTGGTTCATCATGCATCACCAACTTGATCTTTTCACGCTGCTAAGCTTTATTCTTCTTCTTTCTTTTTCAATGTATGTCTCTCTTTTTTACTTCTTTCTTTCTTTCCCTCTCCGTTGCACATACACTTTTGCACGAGGACTTAATTTTTATTGGACCAATGGTGAGCATTGGGTCTTGTCTCATTACTGTGTCCCATATCCGCTAGGAACTGCGAACGCTCCCTGGAGAATAACGTCGACCTTAAGCATCTCTGTGGTTAAAAGGGCCCTGTACTCAAGTTTCACCTGTGTAGTTTTACGCTGCAACGCTTCCTTATATCGTACTGAGATAAATGCGAAAAAAAAACATGGCTGATCCCTCTGTCATAGAAATCGCTATAACACGAAAGTGAAACGTGTCTTCACAGACGTAGTGGAGCGTTTGTTGGGCATTCTTTCGCCCCAAGGGTGAAGGAATGAATGTTACAGCAACAAATTGTAATGTTACGCGAAGAACGGCAAGCAGCTCGAAACTTGCAACGTGCTGCTGAAGCAGAAAGGACGCACGAAACGAACATACACAGGATGAGCGCGAACTGTCACAGTTGTAACTTATTTTTGTGTGAGCAGCGCCCTCCTTTCGCAAAGGCGGTCGCTGCAGTGAGCGAAGTGACCTTCGTGCTCTCAACGCAAACTTGCGGTGAGAGAACAAGACGTACAAACCACCGCCATCAGGAGATAAGCGCGCGCACGAGCGACCATGCCCTGTAGAGGCGCGCCCTCATCGCTACGCGTGGTGTGGCGATCTTTAAAGCGCGCTCTTTGAGCCCTTCGCGCCATGTTGCTAGTGATAACGAAAACACGCTGATGTACCACCGATCTCTGAGTACCGCCACCGGCAAATGGTGTATATAAATAGCTCGACGTTAGCATGGCGAAGAACGTGCCGTCTGTGGCTTAATCGTTTCGGGCCCCGCGCTGCGTAAGTTCGACTCCCGGTGACGGAACTTTTTCTTCTAGTTTTTTTCTTTGCCATCTGTTAGTCTTTATATTTTACACCGTCATATCCGTGACGGAAATACGTCAGTAGAGCCGTGGTGGACCCCGGCATAAAACACTTTCGTGTTAAAAATGGCTGATTCCTCCGTCGTAGGAATCGGTATAACACGAAAGTAAAACGTGTCTTTACGGAAGTAGTCGTATCTTTACTGTACATTGATATAAGAGAGCCTGCACAATGTCTATTGGTGTTTGGCAGTTATAGCTCCGTTTAACGTGGATGCACCCACGTTAACGCTTGGTGGCACATCTCCATCCCGACGATTAACGTTTATGATCAATGATTAAACAAAGGTTTGTGGTAGCTGTAGTAGTTAACGGTGAGAGTGTAATCAGACAAAGCGGTGTGACAGCCAGGAGAGCATCGCTAGTTGGACGCAGAACTTGAGCTAAAGTCGCCATCCCGCCACATGTTGAAGAGTTATTGAACACCATGGCGGGACTACAGGGAAACGCAACGCGAGTCGTGTCTACCCTCTAGCCCGGCCGCGATTTTTCTCAGGGTGAGCGTAAGCGGGGAACGCGGTGTTACAGCCAGGTGAGACAGGCGCGCGTCGCTGAGCTTTTTTTAGGGGCGAAGCTCCTTAAGGCGGCACCCGTTCGTCCCTCGTAGTCGTCGTGGTCGTAGTAGTGAGTAACAAGTCTTACGCTTTGACCTCCAAGGTGGTGCCGATGGGAGATTTCTCCTGTGCGTTGTTGAACAATAAAAAATTCGCAGCGTGCGCGTTAACTAAAAGCCGAATTCTTCTGTCTCTCATTCCCCATTAGCAGCCATTGGCATGTTCCAGTAGGAAACGTTAGTAGAAGTAGAAGTGTAAGTGTTAGCTAAAAGCCGACTTCTTCTGTCTCTCATTGCCATTAGCAGCCATTGTTTACCTCCAAGGTAGTGCCTGGTGAGATTTCTCCTGTGCGTGATTAAACAATAAAAATTTTGTTCAAAACGCCGTTGATTGATGAAATAAACCAACGAAAGACGCCAGATGTTTTGTAAAAGCAGAACGAAAGAACGCCAGATGTTTTTCTTAAAGTGTAGTAGTAGTAGTTATATGTAGCCACCTCGCCCGATCGTCAACGGGCGAGGTGGACCGGCAACGGCGCGAGGACCCTGCCGTACGAGAGTTAAATCACACTAAAAGACATACTTTGCGTGCGATACACTCTAGTGAGCTTTCAACTTTTCGTCTTAATGTACATGATAAAGAAATTATTTCTACGAAAAACGCAAGGCACACCTTGAGCAATATGTTTGGTTTTGGGACGCTAAAAATGGAACCATGAGGCGATGCGAAGCCGGAGCACTTGCACGATCGCGTTCCGTTGGCTTTCGTTGGGCATGCTACCGACCTCGCGTCGTGGAACGCGCGTCCTGTCTTCCCTCTAGCCTTGCCTTTAATTCGCACAGGGCGAGCGGGGAATGCGGTCGCTCTTGGCGCTCTTTCGCTCGGGAGCGGACTTCTTCCTTGCATTTCACCGATCACAAGTGATAATGAAGGGACCACGTAAACCAACAGTACAATAAAAGTTTGATGTTTAATATATACACGATGTTTCACACTCTTTATATTATGTACTGGGCGCATTTCACGGAAGAGTTTCACGGTTTACAGATGATTCCCTCCGTAGCTTCGCCCCACTCATCATCATTCACCCCGTGGATATGCTGTAATTTTTTTTATATGGATCGATGCTATAAGTGAGGCCGAGGCTTGGGCTAAGGTCACCACTTTGCGGTGTGTATTGACAAAATTGCCCTTCTCCTATTGGAAACGCGCCGAATGGGACGGACGTGTAGCAACGACGCGTTGCAGGAGCTAATCGCGGAGGCTACGGTCATGAAGCATTTATTCACCTTACAGCTCCCAGACGACACCATCCCGCCGACCAAGAACACTGTGAGAGGAAAGTGTGAGATATAAAAGGCGCGTTTGTGAAGCCTCCCGACTGTGTGACCGTGGCGCAGTGGATAGCGTGCTCGGCATCTGCTGTCGCGGACCGAGAGGTCATGTGCTCAACTCCCCTTGACGAAACTTTTTTTCTTCGAAGTTTTTCTTTTGGCATCTTCGACAAATCGCACCGGTGCGCACCGGGGCGCCCTGGTACGCTGTTTAGTCCAATCATCGTAGCGCCTGGGTGCCCCGGTGCACATCGGTGTGAATTGTCGAAGAGGCCATTTGCCATTTGATCGTGCCATTTTTTGGACGTCATTTCCGCGACGGAAGTCTCGGTGGACTACGGCATAAAACAATTTCGCCTTAAAAGTATTTAGGAAATTGACGCACGCAAACGGAAGTTATTGAACTTCGAAATTCAAAATAAAAGCAGATGAGAGAAACCGGCATACTCTTTCGTATTTCACTCACCTAGTGACGTGTCGAGCTGGATGTGGCTGCTTTTCATCAAAACGCGGCTTACATTTTGTTGTACCGGAACGCTGCAGCACATGGTGGCCTTCCTGCCGCAAGCGAGCCCCGTACCAACGTTTCTAGAACTACTTCAGTTTGAAAACTCGACTCTGCTGCGCGGCTCCGCCGCGAGCGGAGGCGGCGAGTGGCGCTGTAGTCGTGTCAGGCTTCAGCGAGGTGCGCCGGTGCGGCCGCTGCTACGGCTGCTACCGTATCGGCGCGCCGGATCAGATGCGTCACTGCGTTGTATTGACGAACAGAGATTCCGGATTTTGTAATACGCAGCAAAAGATGTTACACGTGTTACGGTTTCTCAATGCCGACATGTTTTGTGCCGGGCTGTACAGCGGCAATAGAACAAACAAATGACCGCGGAACTTTTGGGCTCAGCATGATCAGGCGGGATAAAAGGCTACCAGACAAATCACAAATTAATGAACGATTGTGCTGTAGAAGTGCTGCTTGCTGGGTCAATTCTTCATACTAAACTTCAGAAAACCCGCGATAACAGATGCAAACATTAATTAGGGCAAATATGGTGTTTTATCTTTTTTTTCTTTGTACTTTGCTGAGAGCATGGTGCATGTGTTGGCTGTTTTGGTTGTTTCAGGCCATTGTGGTTTTCACGTATATGTCAGTTGTAAGTCTAGCGTGGTGTTGTGATTCCTTCCTTCGTGTGTGCGTCTTTTTTCGCTGGTTTTCTAAAGAATCATTAATGAGCAATTCATGAAAGCCGGGATAGAAATGCCTCAATTTTCCTGAAAATCTTCAAAGGTTGGTGTGTAATTGTAAATACTGAAGTAACCCGCAAACATTTCAATTAAGCACGCGATTTAGGCGTATTTTTGACATGCACTGTTGTACTCTATAAATGTACCACTTATCACTTTTATTAACTGATTTTTTTTATATAATAGTATTCAGCTAATTCCGAAGCACCGAGATCGGGAAAGCTGATTTATTGACAGCAGGGGCTTGGCGAGAAGTTTAATTTCCAGAAGGGAGGGTGGGCATAGAATTACCGAACGCACCCCTGGCTACGCCGCCGATTACAGTCAAGGTACATGGTAATAATTGCGGGAAATGTTTATTCATTGGTTTATGGGGTTTAACGTCCCAAATCGATTCAGGTTATATGAGAGACGCCGTAGTGGAGAGCTTCGGATAATTTAATTCGACAACCTGGGGTTGCTTACCGGGCACCGGGAAAGCACAGTACACGGGCACCTAGCATTTCGCCTGTATCGAAGTGCGAAGACCGCGACCATAATCAAACCAACGTGTTTTCTTTTTTAAAGACGATAGTCTTTCTTGGGATACTTAAACGGAGAAATTTTGGTCTGTCTGTCTTTCTGTTTGTCGGCACGTCACTCGATTCAGCCACTTGGCCAAAGTTGAACCACTTGCCCAAGGGCCAGCCATCTTGAACTGGTACGGCTGTTCATACTTGTGAACGTTGTCGATCAAAAAGTAAATATCACGCATATCTGAGGCGCAACATCACTAGGTAAGTATTAGGTGGTGTGTTCCTTTAATAGAAAATGCATACATGCGCAATTCCAAAGACCCTACTTTCTTAAGCTGCGCTGAAACTTGCCTTCCTCCGTGCCCTCTGCACGAGCTCATTGTTATGTTTCGGTTTGGGTTCTGTATTGCACTGTACGAATGCCATGGGGCGCCGCTCTGGCATTCCTGTTTTACGCAGGCGACGTGTAAATAAAAGAGTGTGTGGAGAGTACTCGTTGAGTGCGGACGTTTCTTCTGCTTCAGCGCATTGCGCTAAACCGCGTGTTCGGGCTGGTTGGCGTCCACCGGTCGCGTTGGTCACCGCACGTCTTCGCCTGCAGCTGCGCCGGGACTACCAGCCCGCAACACAGCACTCATGTTTCCCGACGTATTGCCAGATGGCGTCCATATCTCACGCAGCGCCTCTTCTATCGTTTTTAGTCGACATTTGCAGCGAAGCACGCAGATACGCGGCCAATTTTTTTTTTTTTTGGGGGGGGGGGGGGGAGGAGGGGTTCAATCATACGTTATGTATGTTTGCGCGTGTATATATACGCAAATCAAACAGAAAAATTTCGTGGGTCAGAACCCCCCCCCCCCCCTCCCCGGCTACGCCAGTATTAACCACTGTTATCTCGGCGACTTCATCGAAGGGAAAGGTTAAAAATTCTAGGTCATAACGAAGAACGTGCTTTACGTTAAGCATACTATGACAAGGAAAAAAAGTAGCAAAATTATATGAAAGGTTGTCGTTTCAAAACAGTAAACATATAATTAAGCTGGAACATAACGGTGCAATTTTAATGTTTAATGCTTTAAAGAGAATAAGATTGTTTGAAAAGAGAAAAAAAAAACAGTAAGTGCACGAACGTTTCAAAAGTATTTTAATGAAGGGTTAAAGTATACGCAACATTCGGCACTTAAGTGCGAATTACGTCGTGTGAGCTGAGGACAGAATCGTACGTGTTAAGGCCATTCTCGATCTCAGATGGTCGCGGCCGGTCGGAACGTAGTTCATATCGAGCACGACTGGCTCCTTTCCGCAATTTGCACGAGTGAGTCGGTCATGACCGAAAGATTTGATCCTGGTCACACTTTATCGCGATCAAATTTCATCGAGTGACACATCAGTAACTTTCTGTATCACGAGCTTGCGAGACTGACATTCTACAAACGTACTCTATTACAGTGGCTACTACATTGCTTTATATTGATATGAATAACGACAATGTACAGCGGCCTTTCGTGGTATTCTTGCCGTTCCTTGGGCACTTCACATAAGCAGTAATGCGAATTGCAATAAAACCTGTAATTGGGCAAAGCGAAGGCTGTCAGAGGAAGGACATCACGAAGGGATTCCCTCGCGAGCCTCCAACGAAATTATGCAATGACCTATTTGTTTCCAAATACCTACGAAAACATGAGACTCTTCTGGTATATAGTCAGGCAAAAAAGGTTTGTGAAATCAGCTCTACTGGTATTTCAATAATGCACTTAGCCAGTAAGTAACGCTAATGTCTGTAGCAATGAATATGACGAGAGTAGCAGCGACGGCCGTGCTCACGGTGCCTGCTGTCATTCGCGTAACACTGAACACGTGCAGACCCGGTCTCAAATATTGCTGCAGACAATCGTGCTTTTAACTCGATTACCTCAACGGAAAGTAAGTCGTTTTTGTAACTCTGTTGATGAGCCATTCAATATTCGCGAGCACAATCGCAGCTGTCCGCAGCCTTCACTCGCGCTTCGCCGTCTGCCACGTAGAGCCTGTTGCTGCAGTAGCGCCACCTGCACCGGAAGTCGGTTGCGCGCCGCTTTCAGAGTACGGCGGAGGTGGGGAGTTTGGCAACTGAAGCAAGTTCTATAAACGTTGCCCCGTACCACGGCCGCTACATCAAAAAAACTGTTTTTTTATGTAGCGGCCGTGCCCGTAGTTTCAGACAGATTCGGTGCCGCACAATTTAGCAGACGGCTCTGAAAACGCGGCAGAAGCGATGAGCTGCTGCGACTGGACGAACTTTGAATGCGATCTCTCACGAGGAAGCGACGCGTCATGCGTCGTTACGTACGAAGAGAAGCCGCTAAAAGTTCCATGGACGTCGCCGAGTACGATTTTAGATGAAGATGACAGTGACAAAAGCAGTGCAGGAACGCAGATGGAATGCGGTGGAATGAGGAACATGCGCGCACACTGTATACGCCATTCGACAGCGTTACCACTATCGCATTGGCACAAAAAATTGAAACTTATGCACAAATTGGTGGGTTTTTCGCAGCTATTACAAAAGACCTCGCAGTTTGTAAATTTCTCACAATGAGCACATCGCAAGCGTGCGCAATGTTTTCTTTATTTTCAACCATAAATTTTTGATGTACGACGCTGCAGTCGGTGCGGAAACCCACTTCGGGAACAAATTAAAATATCAAACGCTTTTTTCTCGCCGATTACACTGGGCCACAACACTTATCAAGACCCGGCCATAGAAAGCAAACGGGCGATAAAAACGACACGCGCAATTTGGGGCGCTGGACCCCTTTAAAATCTGAATATTTCCGTTCCTTCGTCAGGCAGCCTTGAGTATAAATTTGCGGCGTGTTCTAAAACACGGTAACGTGCACTGTGCAGTTCAATCAAATACGGCAAAATATTGCTGTGAAATTCAGTTTTCTGAGGCCTAGTGGTCTCATAGCTTTGAACGCCGGCTATACACCTTTTCAAATTCTCACCCCAGGGAGGCGCCATATTGAAATGCGCGCCGTCTAACGTGCAAGATTGGCGAAATCGCCATCTTGGGCTGCGCGTACTCGAACCGGCGCGCTATCTGTTGGTGTGAGGTCCCTGCTAAAGCCTGTGTTTGCTGATTTTTCGTTTCTTTAAGCTGTTTTGCTTGGTATCGTCGCTGCCACTGACTTATTCGTCGCTGTCTGAACCGTTCAGCGGCGCGCATTCGCCCGTGCGACGCAAGAATTAGCTCCGCGTCTGCGAACGGCAGTGTCGTGTTTTTTGCTTCTTGTCCTCTTTGTCCCCGTCGAATTTGCGCTACTACACCATACGTTAAAATGAGAACGGCAGTGCTTTGTCGTAGCAGCCAGCGTAGTACCAGGTCGATCACGGCGTGAAGTGTTAATAATCGGTAACTAGAGCGTTCTTGCAGCTGTCTACCGCTTTCCTTTATTGGCGTACTAAATGTCTACGGATTATCCACCAGTTTCAAACCTCCGCGCATACTCATTCGCGGCGCGTAAGTTTGTCAGCTGTAAACTGTAAACACCGCACAATCCTTCTTCACAGATACAGTTGACCTACATTCACCCCGACGACGTCGAAGACTAGGTCGAGGAGACCTGTGAGTGGCCAGAAATACCGCGAGCGAACATTGTTTATATCTCGTTGAGGCGAATGCGTGGGGTCTTCGCCAGGTGTGCAACTACGAGGCACTGGAGTCGCGCAGCTACGTGCAGTTTGACTGTGTGGGTCAGTCGCTGGCGCACAATGTGAAGGAAAAAGTTGTGCTGGTGAAGGGGAATGTGACACCGTCGCAAGCCGTGAACAGTAAGCCGAATCGCGCGTGGGTTTCCGCGACGCCGTCCGCTGAAGTACGGCGCGCGCAGGCTGCACATGCGTAACTGGGCAAGGCGGAGTTTGCAGCCGTGTCGGCCGCTGTGTTATGGACGATATGAAGTGTGAATCCGCAACATTCTCACGAGTTAGTAGGTGAGTTATCAGTGGCTTGCGTACCTTTCTTTCCTATCTAGGATGCTGCTTGGAAATGTTGTTCTCGTCGTTTTTCTTGCCGCCAACGAAATACCGGGAACAGAGGCGTGACCAGGGCGACACGCGCAAGTTCTTACTATTTAGTGAAGCCACCCACTGCTGCCGCAATTCAGGCGACGAAGGAAAACGATGCAGCACGAACATGCCACGCTTGCACTCATCGCGTGGCGTACGTGCGCTGCGGACACACGATTGCACTTTAAATTTCTCTTCCGCTGCTTGTTCGTTCACCCGTACACGACACAGTGATGACCAGATGACTTGCTATGCGAATGCAGTAAATTTTCTGCCATGGTAGTCACTTCGTATCGGACACAGGCGCATAACACAGTCACACAAACGCGTACCGAAGCAACACACACACAGCACTGGCGCAGCCCAAAGCACGGAAGTTTTTTCCGATTTACCGACGCCACCCATTTCTTCTGCAATACCGGCGACGACGGAAAGTGATACAGCGAGAACATGTCACACTTGCAATCCTCGCGCGGCGTGCTGTGCTGCGGGCACACAATCACGCCTAAAATGTTCCTTTTCCGCTTATGGTTCGTGCACCCGTGCACGACACAGTGATGGCCAGACGATCGGTTCTTTGAATACGCACAATTTCCGGCCATGACAATCGCTTTTTATCGCAAAGAAGGGCCTAATTCACACACAACATCCAAGCGTACTAAGCGTACAGATACAACATGCGCAGCCCAAAGCGCGATGGCAACACTGAAAACATACCCTCGACCCCTGCAGAGCACTGGTGCGAGCATGGGTGCGAGGGTGCTCCTGTGAAAAGGTGTATACATGCCCCGCCTGCGAAATCGGCGAGATTAAGGCGGCGGCCGCCAGGGGAGCGAGTGCATGGAGGTGGAGGGGAGGAGGAAGGCAGGTGGACGTGCGTAGGGTGGCAGTTGCTACAGACTCTACGGGTGCTATGGATTTCCCGACTTTATTATGGAGAAAGCCTTCGATGCCGCATCAAATGCGAAAATTGTCCGGCGCCCCGCGTCGGGGCGCCAACACAAGTGATGCAAAAAATTATCACCACGTAATGACGTTAGCATACGACGTCATCATGACTTCACATATCAACAAAATTCGTGACGCCACATCATGTGATGTCAGATGATAGCGTCATCACATGACCCTGTTGCTTGGTCAAGGGTTGGCCTTACACGTAGGCAGTGCAAAACCAGGTGAGGTGCAGAAAGTTTGCAACGCCTCCGATCCTGGAGGCAGTGCAAAACTTCGTTAGGTATGGAATGCTTTCGGTAGGTGGCGGTGCAGGATCAATACATCGAATAAAAAGATGGCTTTTGCCTTCGAGTCGTCTTAGGTGAATACATAAGCGACCCTGTGATATTTGGCAATCGAGAGACCAAGCGCCGAGCAAGAAAGGCGAAGCAGCAACGCACGCGAGGCAGGTCGAGCACTAGTCGACCTACCTTGAGGTCGTCAACAACCGCCGGGCACGTGCTGAACAATACAGTCACAAGGCGCGTGCGAAGCGTGCCAATGAAACTTCCGAAAAACGTGCTAGGCGGAGGACCCGCCACACTTACGCACTATCAAAGCATTTGTACAGCACTCTACGCGCACGCCAGGGAACGGCACCTATACGCTTGCGCGTAGCTACTGTTCACAAACTGAAACATTAGGTTTTCTTTTCTTTTTTTTATTCCAGCTACCCTTCATTCTTGCTTCTGACATTGTTTTCTTTGGTAGAGCTTTGATGATTTTCACGACTGTGATCGAGTGTATGACCAGCAGTGCGTAGTTGAGCTAGTATAAGATAACAATAGTGCCTCCGAGAAAAGGCGTGGGAGTTAGCTTACGCAGCATCGCTGTTTTGGATGTGCCAGTCGTTTAGGCTGACGTACGTACATCTGCCAAAAATATTTTACAACTTAAGCTGTTATGGGCTTGCTCTGATAGACGTTTCTGTTGGCGATGTTGTGCGTCGCTTCTGCTGTCGTCCGTCGCTGCTATCACCAGAAATAAGAAAGGGCATCAGTTACCACCGGGATTGAACCCGTGACTCTGCGTGAGAATCAGGCTATTTAGTGCTTGCATATTTACAAGGTATCTAAAGGGAGGCGCACTTAGTCTAGGAGGCCACGAGCTTTGGCAGCGTCCTGGGCTCTCGCGACCAGCCTTAGCTGATCGTTGAGGTTGCAGCTGGCCAAGGCTCCCTCCCAAAGCTCTTGGGTGGGGTAAGGTTTGGGGGTGTTTGGAGGCGATTTTCGGCAGCCTCCTACCAAACGTTTCAGAGACCTGGGTTCCTCGCAGAAGCGGCATTGGGGAGAAATTTGAGTAGGGGTTATCTGTTGATTTGTGTGGGAATGTGTTGACTTGTCGAGAACGGACTAAGATCCTTCCAGCACATCCTATCGAACGAGTTGCCCGCTACGAAACATGAGAGCGTGCTGCCGCCGAAGAAACCACTTGGCGCATGTGTGTTGCGGGGGAAGGCGGTGCATGCCTTGCCGTGTCATCCGCTACTGAGCCCGGTTCCGGGCACATATCATTATTTGTGTCATTTGAGCAAGAACATTGCACTTTTGCTTCTCATGGCTTCGTCATTTTCTCACTTGGACATCGCATTTGCAAGCGACACAGTCTCCGTACTGCCGATGTCCGCGTCCTTCGCAACGTGCTTTTCAAATTTCAATACTCACTTGAGCGCATTTTAATAAATGTGTGCAGCTCTGAGTCATCACTGTACAGCCGTAGTAGTAGCAGTAAGCGTCATCAAACAGTTTACGATGGGCTCTCAAGACACGTTCACACCGAACGCGGAGCACGCAAGCGGGCAAGCGGATTTTCAAAGCGGAGCGGCAGCGACGCCGCGCGGCTGTTCAGATGGACCGCGTTGCCTTCTGGCCGCTCCTCCACGGGGATAAAGCAATCCACCAATCCCCGGCGGACGTCTTGCCATCTTGCGGCACTACGCAATACTGCTCCCGCGCTTCTCGGGCCCTGATTGGCAGCGGCCAAAGCGGCCAACTTTCCCGCGCGGAGAAAATCGGTCCCGGAGCGATCCAGGCAAGCGGCCGCGGGTTTTTCCGCTTTTGCGGATAATCCGCGTCCGCCTTCCGCATCCGCACTCGGTGTGAACGTGCCTTTAAAGACTGCTACTCGAGCTTACGCTGTTACTGTGCTGTTTTTTCCACGCGGAATGGCGTAACTTCTTCTGTCTACCGTGCTGACACAGCGGCTACGTAGCGCTGAGCTTGAACTCACGCGTTCAGTCGAAGTGGTGGTGGCGGCATTACAATGATATTTAGGCACTCATGGTAGTCAGGCCTGCCTTGTTGTCAAGAAAAAAACAGTGGGCTCGACACTTCAGGAAGGATACAACACTTGCGACCCTTGGTCTTTCACGTTACCGTTATCTGGGCAGTGCGCTGCGGGGTGCTGGCCTCCTCTGCGCTTAAACCTGTTGTCGTGCCTTGATCCAGTCCAATATCAACGTGTCATACGGGTCACGCCTCCATGTCTATTAAGTTTTCCTATGCTATGCGCACCGGAGTGCTAATTTGCCTTCGCTTGTCCCCGATTCCCAGCCCCTATCGTCTATGCTCAGAATTCAAGCCTGACATGGAAAATGACTTTTCCGTCGGGCAACATGCATCTACCACCGCGACAGTTGGTCTGCACAGCACTGGATATAAACGTCGGTCTACAACTATCCAGATTGGTGTCGACATCGCAAAAAGGGCGCAAAGCTTACGGCGCTTGATCGTTCAGGTTAGTGACTTGATTAATGCTTCGTATGCAAGATGTAGTAACTGTTGCCGCCTTGCGATGTCGCGCCACCCCAGGGATTAGATATATCGATGCGACTGTTATGTACGGCGTATGATGCATGTGGTGACATGTGTAGCATTTTATTAAAGGGACTAAAGGCAAATAAAAAAGTTTATGTTAGAGTGAAAGGTCAATGTTTGAGAACGTCTAAAACGTCAATATGATCAATAGCAGTGCTCTAGTAATCGAGAAATTAAGGTAAATGTAGGACACTATATGCGCCTCCAGTGGGACGTTTTGGAATGAGCCTGATGACGTCAAGAATCCCGAATACAAATTATCATTAGTATTCAAGCTACTTATGATAGAAAAAAGAACATTCCGAGCATTGCAAGACATAATAAAATGCGGCTTGTGCTTTTCTGTTTGATTCATGGGAAAAAGAACTTGACGTTACAGTGGAAAACGACGTGGGTTGTGCAAAAGTTCTGTTTGGTAGTAGTTTCGCTATCACGTACTGCTGCGTGTGCCTTGCACGCTTATGAAAGTCGCTCTAACAGAAAGTTTGACAAAATGCCGTATCCATGTGATGTGTATTATGCCCTTCAGAGGAGAAACCACAGCGTCGGCTGCCGGGCAGTAAAGGCAGGCATCGTTGGGCAAGGCAAGTGCTACGTCAGGAGGCCTTTTCAGCTGCGCTCGATTTGAAGTGCGCTAACGCTGTGCGGACCCCTAAAACCTGATTTTCGTTCAAAATAAGCATTTCCTTGGCCCGAAACAAGCACTACGAGGTTTCTGGAACGATATTTCAACAATCAACACCGACTTAACATTTGCCTATAAAATTAAATCCGCGCCCTATGAATAAGTCTCAGGCCGACGCATTCGCGTTTGCCATTGAAGGAATACCTTATCTCAAGGAAAATTTTGAGGCATTACTCTCGAAGCATGCTACCGCTGAAATCGAAACAACTCAAGCGTAAAGCAGAAATACTAGAGAAAGCCAACGTTACACGTCTTCCATACAGGGCTGGTGCGAAAGTCGACGCCCTTTGTATCGTGTCTGACAAATCAAAAGCGGCTGAGATTGAAATTAAACACAAATACGAAGGCGACTCCTCTGGAAGAAGTAAATGTTATCTGCCTATCACCGCAGTCTCTCCGGCGGTGGACACTTTACGCAATATGACGAACCGGCTGTCTACAATTACAAATAAATGCGATGATGTGGGAAATAGGCAGCGTTGGTCAAGCCATTTCTTTTTAGGTGTAGAAGACGATTCCAGCGAGGATCTGGCTACTTCAGAAAAGAAGAGTGTGAAGTTCCCTTTTGATAAATTACGCGTTTTTATATCAAGCTCACCATTACAGCGTGTTCACAGGCTCGGCAGATTCGAAAAATAAGAACTTAGGCCTATCATCGCCAAGTTTACCTTTTTCGAGGATAAATAAGATTTTGTCACATGCAAGTAAGCTCAATGGGATCCTCATTTTACATGCGGGAGGATTTTTTTTCTGTGACAACGCGATAAGTGCGTGATAGGCTTCTGGAATATGTTATGGCTGACAATAAAGCTTTCAGCCTCTCTGTGCACAACCTTCGCATCGATTCTAAAATGTCTTTTCGATAGTTCAAACAATGTGGCCGTGCATTCTACGAGATAGTGTAAGGCTAACACGCGCACGCGTAAGCAGAGAGAGTTAAGATTGCCGTTATCCTTTGTATCTTATACTAACATTTGAAGTCTACTATAATGGTGTCCGCGACATGATAATATGTCGCGTAATACTATATCGCAGAACCAGAGAGTGCGTGATAGGCTTCTGGAATATGTTATGGCTGAATATAAAGCTTTCAGCCTCTCTGTGCACAACCTTCGCATCGATTCTAAAATGTCTTTTCGATAGTTCAAACAATGTGGCCGTGCATTCTACGAGATAGTGTAAGGCTAACACGCGCACGCGTAAGCAGAGAGAGTTAAGATTGCCGTTATCCTTTGTATCTTATACTAACATTTGAAGTCTACTATAATGGTGTCCGCGACATGATAATATGTCGCGTAATACTATATCGCAGAACCAGAGTTCGTATCCGCCTCCAACCCTGTTCTTTTTTTCTTCTCAATCTGCCCAGGGGCTGCGACGTACAGCGGCAGAAGCGGACAACTACGCCACAATTAAGAACCGGCTGTTTTTGCGACCTCACAACAGCTTACGCTGTAATAAGACTGTGATTTGTAACGTTCCACTGAACAAATATATTGGCGTCTATTCGACATCAGATCTTCGCTGGGCTACGCATGTAGCAGTTATCTCTTCTAAAGTTTCCATGTCTCTCGGGTATCTGCGTGAAAACTTGCGTAACGCACCTTCTAATGTACTAAAATTAGCTTATTTAACCTGCATTCCTCCGCAACTATATAAACTGTTCAGTATAAAGCAGCCAGATTTATCTCGCTTAAATACGACCTTCTTTCTAGTATTACTCAAATGAAAGAAAACATTTCATTTCAGTCATTAGAAAATCGCCGCATGATTGCTCTTTTATGTCTGTTTCATAGGTAGGTATACATCAATATACTTCACCGTCTGCCGATTCATGCTCCTGTGAGCATGTACGGGGGCATTTACAGCTCACTCGGTGTCATGCGCATGCGTGGCCACACGCGGACATTTAAACCATCGACACTGCCTCTGGGAAGAAAATAAAAACAGGGGAAAAGGGAAAGGCAGCTGCATATTAGAACGGTCTTCCGGACCACATTTCGTCCACATCTAACCGCGAAGCTTTTCGCGATAACCTGATTACGTTCCTTGATATTATTGTATAATGATGTTGTACTGCACTGATTGTTACCTTCGTTTTGTTACCTTTACGGTAACAATTACGGTATCGTAAACATCGTGCCACTCCGTTAATGCTTACCACGTTTGATAACTCACCATACAGATGCTATGTACTGAATCTCAGAGAATAAAGCGAGTCCCATTGCGAGAGTGAAGTCGACAATATCTTCATACAAGACAATGTGAGAACGAAAGATGCCGCGTCGTTTATGCCGTCCAGACTTGGCTATTTCTGAAGCAGCGTTTGATTCCCTTCTAATAACTTACCAACCTCACAATTCCAGCACACTTCGGCGGATTACTTCAACAAATCATAAGTGTAAAACAGGAAACACACATGCAGCGAGTCCGAATTTGCGACGAAACTCGTCAAAGTTCCTCGGAGCGAGCGCTTCATTCGTGCAAATCGCGCGTGAAAGTTAAGCTCTTCTCCGGAAATGATGTCCGCAGCTCGCCGTCATCTTAATGTACCCAAATAAAACGACAACAGCGGGTCGTAGATACCGACAAATCCGGCGCAGCATAAAGGGGGGACCCGCACGAGAGCCTGCCCGCAGATTGAATCCTCGTGGGTCCCCCAAACGCAAGCGCGTCCACGTCATGCGCTCGGATCAACCAAAGCCCTATTCCGTGCGTATATAGCATTACGGGCACGCTCCGGTGCCGTCGTCAAACGGAATTCAAATCAGCGTCGCGGCGGAAACGGTCCAGCGAGAGAGACCGGATAGACGGGGAACAGATCAACGCGGCGAGCGCGCGCTGCGATGAGCTGTGCCCCCCTCCAGGCCTCCCGTTGCGCCACGCTCTCACAGCATGCAACCACGTAAAAAAAAAAATAGACCTGCACAAAGATCAACAAGTTTGGTTCCAGAAGCGGCGAGGAAACGGCACGCGCGTCTCTGGGGGCCAATGCGGGAGCCGCGCGTCGTGATTTCTCCCCTCTGCAATCGCGTCCACGCTTCACGAGTGTTCATCGCGCGATAAAGGCTCGAAACGAACGATATTACTACTCACTCTGCGTCAGTTTCCCCGAGTTAAAATCCGCGAACTGGCGCTCCCATCTGCGTGTCCGTGTCTGCGCATGTACAGTTGGCGCCGAAAGTTTAGAGACCACTAGATCGGAGAAAACTTTGAATTTTCCAGCAATTTGCGACTGCATTTGGTAGAACTACGAAGTACATGTTCTTATCGCGTTTTAAAACACGCCGGAAATCTTATTTCAAGGCTGCCCGTCGAAGCAGCAGGAATATCCATCTTTTTTCTTGCGTCTCGTGCTTTATAACCTTTATGACGCTGACTGTACCTGCGCGTCTCTCATTAGGGGCTTTTAGCTTGTACGTATACTTTTTTTACGTTACCGTGTTACTGGATACCGGAAGGAATCTGCGCATGCGCGGGCCTTTACAAAACGTAGACCTTCACGGAACGTAAAATACTCGCCGGATAGGCTTTACGTTTACGGTCCTATCACGCAAATCCACCTTCTTTCTTGGCTACTCACGATATCCGCCTTGCGGAGACTCGAGCCGCCGAGTCAAAATAAGCCGAAGTACGTGCGCCAATTGCGATCACCTTGTTTCAGCCGGATTACCGAAGCTAGAGCAACCTAGAATACCGAAGTCGTAAACGTGAGAGAACTAAAGCCCCTGACAGGCTAGATAGGTGGCGCCATCTAGCGGGGCCAAGATTAGGCAGGCAAACACAAAATTGTTATTGCAGAAGCATCGTGCTATAATTTCCAGTGTAAATGCCTTGCAGCGGCATAATTACGAAGGAGTTGCCTTCTAATCAGTTTTTCCTTCAAGAACACTAGAAGAAAACAAACGTCTCCACGACTGTGGTTGCACGAAACGTCACAAGATGTCGACACCATCTTCCGGTAACCCGGAATTCCTACACCCCTTTGCGTATACCGGGATCGTGACAGGGATACTGCACACGCTAAAAACCTCTATTATGGTTTAGCCGCGGCAGTAATTCGATATCATCTAAGTTAAATATACAGTAAAACCTCGGTGATACGAATCTCGCGGGATCACCAAAAATATTCGTATCATCCCAAATTCGTATCACCAGAAAGTATGAAAAATTAGCATGCAACAAAAGAAAGCTGGCGTACATTTTCATTTATTCTTTTTCAGGGCCGTAGCAATGTCACGAACAGCTCTGAATGACTGCCAGTGAAGTTTTTAGACGTCAACAATCATACCTGCACTTGTAAATATACGGCCCGTGCTCGCGTGTGTAATTACGAACCAGGCGTGTTGTGACCCGCGACAGCTAGTAGCTTTCCAAATCTTTAGTATGCTTTATCGCATGATACCGGAGTACTGCGGCCAAAGTGACTTAAGGAGCGCTTTGACGCGATAGATGAAGGCCAGAAAATTTTACAACCGTGGTCCTACGTTATTATTTTCTCATCGCGGTGGTGTTGAGGATGTTTTTCGGGAGATTTACGGCCGTGCCCGCACAAGTGCGTCCCCAACAGTCGTGCATGCTGACGTTGAGGCCTAGCTCCTTCGCCAAGACCGTCCTTGTCTTCTTTCAGTCCTCGTCCACCTTTCATAGGGTGTCTGATGCACGAGGACACCGATTGCATGGAGGACATGGCTTGTAATCTAAACGCGAAGGTGCACGAAGGCGCATTAGGGCTTCCAAGATTCGCGCACACAATCTCGGAGGCTACGACGCGTTACTGAAGGTTTATTGTGATCACTGTGTAAGAAAAGTATGTTTCTTACACCGTGATTCTGACCAATTGGCGGCGCGGCGCGCATGCCCGCGCTTGCGTTTCTGCTCCCGCACGTGCTTGGCGCGTCTTCCGCGACAGCGCGGACAGCACCTCTTCGTACCTACGCGGTAGTGTACGTTCGTATCAAACGTCGTTGGGTGAAAATCTGTTCGAAACAACCGTACTCCATTACACTGAAGGCCAATGGGCCTTGGCCGGGACCAAAGAAAAATTCGTATCACCCCGAAATTCGTACAAGCCGTGATCGTATCACCGAGGTTTCACTGTAGTTTAAATGCAGTTATCATCACCATTTAGTTGGTCGCGCAAACGTAAAGGTACACGTTTACGTACGTACACTCTTAATCTGGTTACACATAGGTTCCACTTAGTAAGGGCAACTTTTTTGCAAAAAAGTTCCCCTTATATAGGAGTAACACATGAACTGGATAAAATTTTATTTATGTAGAACATTGTTGCTCTTAACTTTAGAATGATGTAAGAGATACCATGTTCCCCACATTAATACCTGGAACAATGTTCCTCTTATATGCAGAATGAGATATGTAAAACCATGTTCCACATATATATTACGGAACGCTGTTGTGTATAAATAGACTACTATATTACAGGAACAACACTCCATATAATATTATCAGGAACACTGTTTCTGCTAGCCAGGCCGTCAGCGGTGTTAAATTGCAGGAAGCGACTCTAAAAAATTCTGATATAAGTCTTGCAGGAAAATGGTGCTTAAAACTAAGTCATGCTGTTTCAAAATGAAAATACACTTATTCAGTAGTAGGAAACCACTGTAAAGATTACACAGATGCTGTACTTGATACTTTATTATATGAAAGTACACAATTGTATCAAAACCGCAGTAATGCAAGAACAACAGCATCAGAGCAAATTACTGAACAATCAACAGACATACTTCACAGCTAAAAACGACTAAGGAATAAGACTGAAGGCTACATGCCAGTAATACAATGTGTAGTCAATGAAAAGACTGCTGAGTGATACCATTATACAAGATCATTCATTTTACCTTCATATCTTAAAAAAAAAGTTCTCCCTGTGCATTAAAAGCAGAAATACAACATTGAAATAGCAAATACAGTACACACTTATGGAAGTTGTCTATAATATTTACAAAGGCGGTAGAAACCACGGTCGCATTTGTAAGTGTACAGAGGGCAAGCCAGCAAAATTTTTTCTTCTGTTACTACGCTTTATTGGCTCGTTTCCTTTAAAATAAAACAGTTTAAACATTCATCATAACACCGAACAACCATTAGGTTGCAAAGAAAAAAAAAAACCTACGGCCTCGGCACTCAAAATTGGAGAAAGTACAAGCTGTGTTATCTGGACAGCCATTATCAGACAATGGTAGAATTTATCCAGCAGGTTGAAAGGAACAACGCTATTCAGAAAAAGTGTGAGGTGTAGAACGAAAACTCCCAATGCACTTGCTGAAGACACCAACGACAGCGAAGCATCGAACAAACGTGAGCGCTCTCCTGAATTTATAGATGAATGAAAATTGAACTTCCTGAATGCTTCATTCAGTTGTTTTCTACTAAATACCCGACGGATGTGTACTTGGTGACGGAGAAACAAGAAAAGTTCTTTAGGTAGCACACCGTCTTAAAATATATGCATAGGGTTAAAGAGTGCATCCTCAGTCCATGAGAACCCTGTTACGAGGTGAAGCACTGAGGGTTCCTTGATGCCTGAAGCTGCCGATATTTCCTTCTGCTCTGCCAAGTTCTTTGCTTTCTTCAACAATTTAACTTTATCTTGAATTTCACTGTCACTTCTCAAACGGCAGTCAGTGTAAACAAATCTTAGGGAAATCACTCGTGAGTGCATTGCAGCGGCGGCACGCATAACGAACAGTTGGCGAAAATGATTCCTTGAAGCCAGCAGTATTATGTGCTGCTAAACTATCACAGAGAAATGCAAGGAGACATCCATAGGTCTTGATTTCTCTTTCCCGAACTTTGAATGAGATTCCTTTGTCTGACAGTTCATTCACTGTGTGAATAAAATCTAAATTAATACCAGTTCAGCTGAGACCTGCTTGGGGGAGGAAAGTTGGCAAATATTACATAAAACAGTGTGAGGTTTCCACACATGCCTTGTTTCATGCCCAAAGGGTTGGCAATTTCTACATCCTCGCAGTATAGAAGCACGCCAAGGCCACTGTCCTGATTATTCAGCATAGCATGGCGCCTGAACCTCAAACCATCACACAGGTCCCTGTGGAAACCATCTTCAGAGATGACAAACTTTTCCTGAAGATGGCTACTTGTTTCTGGATGTTGGTACAAGGTTTATAAGAGTGCCCTTAGTGATACATAATAACCACGGGAACCATTGGGAAGTGCTTTTTTGGAAGGTCTAAGATATATGTTATTACGTTCATACTGACGTTTTCCCGCCTTGTCAGTTAACAAACCTGATGCGTCTAGCTGTAGGCCCTTGGCGTGGAACAATTCTGAAATGTTTTTGACAACAGCACTGATAGCTTTTTTGCACGTATGTGCTCACCCTCCAAAAGCCTGAACAGATCGGAGAGCCTTGCCTCATCATTGAGCACACACGGCTCAAATTATGAGACCTCAGTTTCAATGCTCATGTCCTGGTGGACCATTTCACTGTCGCTACTCATCAAATGCGGCTCTTCACTGGCCACGATCAAGATGTGAAATTCATCAAAATGCTGTTTATAACGGGTAACAGCTGCAAAAGTGACCTTACAAAGGGCACAGGTGTACTTTTTAACAGAACGATGAGCAAGTTTCATGTGAGATGGAAAACGACTAAAATAATATGATGAGAAGTCGCAGTGTACACACTTATGATGTAGCTGGGTCGAGGTGTTTGAACGAAAACTTTCTTCGGCCCCTTGCATCAGTACAGGGGCGGAAGCACTTCCTGGGTGCCGAACTTCATTGTCTCGTGCACTGTCAAAGAATAATCTTCGACAGATTGCGCAGGCCCTCTTTCTAGGTAAGTGGTGGTGTCTGTTGACCACTGGCCACATATTTGCCTAGCAAAAGACTGTTGTGGTGCACTGCAAGATTCAGCTTCCTCCAGATATCCTGTAGAAGCACGAAAATGCAAATCAGTGAGGTCAGGACATTTTTTTTTTTCAATGTACAGTGTGTGTCCTAAATCAACTAAAAAATTTAGGCTCCAAATGACGGTTTTTATCAAGCCATGAAAAAACTCTGCTTAATATTTGCTATGGGCAATCAATATTTCTCAGGTGCATGCCGTACACATATGGTGCACAGTGAATACAGATGAAATACCTCCTCCATATGTTCTATAATTGCATATGTATTAACACTCACGCGAACTGTAATTTCCATGGATGTATTTCAAGGTAAATTTCCTCATTCGTCGAGATTCAGAAAACCGTTCAAGCGATTTGTTTTAATTACCAAATAATTGACAACTAAATAATGCAGCAAAGAGCAAACATCTGTTTTTCCAATTTGATGGTGGTTTAAAAAGATTGCAGTGTATTGGTGCATGCATTTCTGACGGGTGCCCTATTACGCCTGGTGCCTCATTCACCCTTTGCAGGTAATAAAAAAGCTGAAGTGCACTTTAAGAATAAATCAAGTAACAGCATTTTTAACATACCTGACAGGACTGGAACTTGACAAAAAAATATCGTTGGAAGATTTTTTTTTCGGCAGTGCGATAGTAGTAGCCTGGACATTTATCACGACATGCTACACTCCTGACAAAGCTTTCGCACTTGCTTTTGAATGCAAACAGCAGCTAAACTTGGTGTCAAAATAATTTCACCCGTTTTAACAGCCAGTTTTGTGCAGAATTGCCCTGTGATGAATTCATCTTTAAAGGGCAGTCTCATACTCCAATCTTCATCAATGTCAACAGAAAAAATCATCTAAGTATTCAAGCTGTTCTCTGAGAGGTTTGTTTGCTCCACAAAGCTTTGACCAAGTCTATCAGTTATCAAAGCAAAAGTGTCATGAAATTAGGTACAAAGGTATACTTCGAAGTAAGTAAACAGCACAGATGATAAGGGAGAGCAAAATAAGACAAGTGCGGACTCGTAATTTAGAATCATTTCAGAAAAATGGTGGATAAATGTAATTTCTTTCACTGTCCCTTGTCTGCACTGTTAACTTTCAAAAGATGCACCAACTTCCCTAACAAGCTATTTAACTACATAGGCCACCACACTTTGCAAAGCTATTACGGTAAGAAACCCCTTGGTAGTACAAAGTAAATTATGGAAATATTTAAGACTGGAATAACTTGAACCGTTGAAACTTTACTTACTTCACTTACCAAGGAGATCAACATTTTTATTTTCCCTGCATTGTACAGTACTGGATAGAGACAATATGAGGAACTCGAATATCCCACTTAGAACACAGCACGTATTCGCACTGCTGTTACACCGAGAGCAAAAGCTCCATCTAGAAGAATGCAAACGCACCTTGCATTTGAAAAGGCACAAAAGAATTTATTCTGGCTTGCCAGTAACCAAACAGGAAAGAAAAAAAGAGCAGCAGCCCAGTGAAAACCTGCCCCTTTTTCAGGTTCTCAGAATGCTGCTAACATAAGCTTCAGCTATCACCAATGCAATGTTGCTGAAGGGGCTGAACGTAAGAGTGTGTGCATGGAGTGAAGATACAAAACCTCCATATGTCAGCACTATTACTTCTTAACGGGCATGACAGTGTGCTGCCAACCTAAAACAACGCAGTTCAAATTTGGGGGGTTTGTACAAATGAATAGTACTTACCGTCTTGGGCACCCTCATAGAGGCTGACGAGAGGTCCATATGAGGCAGGCGAGTGTCCACTGAGAATGCACCAGCCAATAGGTACCTTGTCATGGCCAGATCAACAAGGCGCTGAAAACCACTGCATTCGCACTCCTTGCAGTGCCCTCTCAGATCGCCGGTGATGTCCTGTGGCACCGTCGAACACGCCATTATTCATGTATGTCTCCACCTGTCAAATTATTCAAGCTCTTGTAAACCACACTCGTAAACAAGACGCAGACGCCTCAGCAAGAAACATAAATATTAAACACTTTCTTAGCGAGTGCGAAATGTTACTAAACTCGGCAGAAGTTTTGGTCTTCTAAGACTTAAGCATGACAAGGCTAAAGTGGCAATAGAGCAACTCGCTGATGACAGTTTCCACAATGGCCATCACTTCCATATTAAAATGGATGTGCATGGTGTAATTATTTGTCACTCCATAGCAGCCCCCTGTCTACAAACCACACATATTCTGGACCCTTTGGACCCTTCCTGCACAATCCCCAGGATCGGCCCATCGAGCTTTTTGTGGACGGCTTATGGAGTTCCACCTAGCTTAAACAGCTGCGCTGTTAAAAGTGACGTGTACAGGGGGAATGTCAATCCGCCTCTTTCATTTTCCTGTGCTGACCTCTGCCGTTTTGGTAGGGGTTTAGTAGGGGCCGGGACAACCGGTATTGCCGGAAGGAAAGCCTCCGAGATGATGAGTCTAAGTACACGGGCCTCAAGCATTTTCGCCACCATCGAAAATGCAGGCGCCGCGGCCAATGGGAGAAAACTAACGGTAACATAGTAGGCGGAACAAGTCGTTGATCCCCATAACGTTGCCATGTTCCACTTAAATGAAGGAAAAATAAAGAAAAAGTGAAGAGACTGCGATTACTGACACTCATATTATTCGCCGAAAAGCCGGATCCACATAAACATTAGGTTTGTTCCAGTAAAAATATGTGGCCGACAAGTACACGTTCTTGCACAAAGACGACCATTAAAAAGTGCATTTCAAGGTTCACCGCCACAATGCGCGAGCAAGGAATAATCCGGTAAAACTGACAACACGAGCGCCGCAGGCGCGACTAAGTTTGTGCTACGTGCACCAACTTGCGCTCGGAAAGGCTAGCGCGAGCACGTCGGGAGCCATCTTGTGACGCCAAGCTCAGCGCTACAGCCCTGTGCTTGAGCGAGCAAACGCAGCGCATGTGTGCAGACTGCCGTCATTCCAGATCACAGCTGAATAGAAGCTGCGGCGGTAAGACAATGTTTCGTCGAAACTTCACTTGCTGTGCAAACAAACACACAGAAATACAGTTAGCAGATTTTGTGCGTGTGACAATGGCGCGAAAACGTGAGCGCCGTTTGCTGGCATCAAAACTGACATATGTTACGATAGTAACAAGTAAAAGCACTTACCTCTCGATAAAGTCCGTGACGGATGCTAAAGTCAGGCCTCCAGTGCAAACGGAATTTCTCAAGGCGAGGAAAACAAGCCAGATTTTACAAACTTAACAGCCGAGTTGCGTTGAAGCACGCAGCCGAACAAAAGCTTCGCAGTTGGCGGGTTGGCGCTTGGCGCGTTGGCGTCCGATTTCGTCGCTTCCAGAGTTGTGGCGCTACGTTCGATAGCGATGAATTCAACTTCAGCGGATGAATCCGGTTTTAACAGTATTAATTTCTTCCATTGCTTATGCCATACTCCGGATATACTGTAGTTATTCTAAACTCTGCCACGTCGTATATTTTATAATAATTGTCGGTCAGTTTGGTTTTGTGCAGGCGGTGTGTAAATGGTCTTAATTTTATAGCGTGCTATTCACTGCAGAGAACAAACATCGCGCTGCATGTTCTAGTGACAAATGCTATTTCCGCTTCAGCAATCTGTAATCATTGTGAACATCGTGACTTGGAATATTGAAATTCTACGCCATTTATAGCTCACCGGCATGCGATTAGATCATTCTTTACCAGGAGGTGTAAGTATAAACAAACTATGTCGCCGCGTCATCGCTTCCGTTCTCGAGAACCATGAAGACTGATTACCCCGCGCTGGTGATCAGATAAGGATTATTGCAAATCTCTCATTCATGTGATATATGGCGAACGCACAACCCTGTTTTCTCTCGCCTGCTGGCATCCCACACTTCGCTTACGCTATACAATCTTTGTTCAATAAACATGGACGAGACGGAAGGCGATTTCGCATGCGTTTGTTTTCAGCCACGCTTTGTGGCATACGACGTAAAACTAGAGTCTCTCCGACTGCTAAAAAAAGAGCCATCGAGCTTGGTCCTTATGTGACTTTGGCACCACATATGGTCTCTTCATACTTCAAAATTAACAATGACCGAATTGTCATTGTCTGATTATTGCGGAATAAATGTGTCAGTTCTTTCATCGGCAGTTATTCCAATCGCATCCTCCTCGCATATCGCAGGTACGTATCATGCCACTAACATTATAATTGATATGATTGGGAAGTAATTAGAATGTTCAGAGAAGATATTGTTGTCTGATGCACTAATGTTTGCGTGATCGACAGTAACCCTCTCGGCTTCGTGCAAAAGCATGCCGCTCAATACGATGCGAAAATTGATAAATAAACAATAGCAAAAACTGGTGCTTTGAAAAAGAAGTTGTGGTGCAAATCGTGCCTATTTCTAGACGAAATGTTGATGTAATGTTCTGTACTGCCTTCCTTCGGCCTGCAAGAAGGTATACAATGGACAGAATGGGGCTTTATAAATGTGCACCTGCGATAGCACTACAATGCGTAGGAGTCTGCTCCGGAGTTGCATGTCTGCTCATTCTTGAAAATGTGGCTGCGCTGCCGAATTTCAGCGTACTTCAGTTTCGTATCGTCCTGATGACATAGAAGTGGGGATATAGACGCTTAGTTCACCGTCTATATCTCTATTAGATTGTTAAATTTTTTTTCTAGACGACACTTCATCTTAGTTAACTTTCTTTCTCTCCACTATCTTCCTCATCTATTCATATTTTCTCTCGCATTTATACTTTAATTGTGTGAGTAAATTTCAGTTTTAGTCTTCACCTCTTTTGTCCCGCTCTTCTCTGTTGGGTGTCTTTGCGTTTGCGAAAGAAACCATGAGCCCAATACTCCTTCCCCCTTTCCAAGCAGACCTAATTGTCCCACTAAGTAAAATTAACTCTCGTTGACTTTTTGCGCTTTCGAAACCTCACGTCGGCGTTTCAATGAAGCCAAAAAAGTTAGCAAGACTATATTCTCGTCAAGTTCGAAGAGCTTAAGCTTCCTTTTTATTCGTTGTGACTGCTCACTGCGATTGCCTGAATGCGAGGAGAACATATTCGTCACTTAGCTTCTTCGCCGCATGCTTCACTGCATTGCATGCTTTTAAGTGTAACAGAAGAAAAGAAGTATCTCGCTCACAAGGCTTAAGTGGAACGGGAAAAAAGTTACGGTAACAGAGTAAGTGGAACAAGTCGTTGATCCACATAACGTTGCTATGTTCCACTTAAATGAAGAAAAAAATAGAGAAAAATATGAAGAGACTGCGATTACTGATACCCATATTATTCGTGAAAAAGCCGGATCCACATAAAAATGACGTTTGTTCCAGTAAAAATATGTGGAACGTTAGTTTTACCTGGAACCTATGTGTAACCGGATTAAGAGTGTACGTAAACGTTTACGCATGGGGAGCTAAAACTTTTCTAAAAAGACATGCATTCTGGTAATCCGGTAACGTTAAAAAGAATCTTTCTTTCTTTCTTTCTTTCTTTCTTTCTTTCTTTCTTTCTTTCTTTCTTTCTTTCTTTCTTTCTTTCTTTCTTTGTCTTTCCTTCTTTCTTTCTTTCTTTCGCATTGCGAAATCCTCCCTTTTTTTTCCTTCCTCTATGCCAGGAATCGGACCTTCCCCCAACGGGCTTAGCGGCGCAACACTTCTGTTGCTACAGGCAACAACGACGATCATGCGCGAAACAATGATATGAAACAATGAAAGACAACAATGAAATGTAGCAACGTGAAATAACAGGTGACCTCGATAAAAGAACAGACTGTCATATCAGCAACGGCTGATGGCCAACAAGCCCACGATCAAGAGAGCATCACTTACCGGAAAACGGCGCATGCGTAATACGCGTATATGTGACCGGCGCACCTTCGGGCCTCATTTGTGTACACCCGCATTTCTGTACACTTGCCATCGCCGGGTTTTTTCGCAAACTATGTCACCGCCGCCATCGAAACCTGTAGCTCACAAAAGCTTCGCTTATAACGATGGTAATAAGGAACAAATGGGATGCAGCAGGCAGATGAGGATAACACATATTATGCACATGCCTGTAACAACGCCAGTAGCAACCAAGCGCCGGCTGTGGAATGTCGCTGAGCGCTTTTGAAAAGTTACTTTCTGCAGAGCCCTTAGCGGCTCAAGATGTGCAATTACTGGCGATAATGCTTGCCGTTACGAAAATTATGAATGTGTATAATGCGATTGTAGTTAGAACACACAACCAAGGCACTTGCAGAGACATTTCAGACAATTGCCCGCCATTCCACCTACTCGCAAAGCTCCACATTGAAGTGTATGCTCACCTCTTCCCACACACTCGCATTCGATGGGTCCCAGGCCATCAGGAATTGCAACACACACTCACAAAAACACACACATACACACAAACACACACACACGCACACACACACACACACACACACAAACACACACGTTAGTGCGTGCGTGTAAGTAACGTTCTTGCAACTAACTTCCCTTTTTATTACCCAAAGAAGAAAAAGCTTCCGAACTGCCACTTTCGATAACGTAAATTAGTGGCTTCCCAAAAGGCCCATAAACAAGAAAGAGTGAAATTACAAGACCGGGGAAGCTGAAATTAACGTTAGTAGAGGGGTGTAAATGGCCAGTTGGTATCTGTTCATAGGCAGCGCAGAGTAAATCGTAGTGGTATTTGTATCACTGTCGGTAACGGTCTGGCTAATAAGGCTCTCCGGTCTCTCAGAAAGTGATATCCGCACCGTTATAAATCCACTGAAGAGGGCGAACACTGGAAGAGAACGTCCATTGCTTGCTTGCTTCAGCAATTGCGACCTAATTGTGGAGCTGCCTCACCGCATGTATCATTCGAGTACGTATACCCTGGATGCACTTTTAAGCTTTTAAGTTCCAGCTAGCCTATCCCGCGAGGATATAGCACTACTATACCGCCTATGGTTTGGCGTGGTGTATAAAAAGGTGTATATCAATGCATTAAAGAGGTCCTGTCGCAGAAGATTCGGTGCCGGCGTCTTCGGCGTTGTCCGTAACAGAAAAATCCCAATGGAAGCAAGCAATAACAACCAGGGTCCGTGTCGTAATCGAATCCAGGCATTTTGCATGGCAGTCAGGTGTCCTACCAAAGAGCCATGTCAGTGCTTGAAAGTGCTTTGAAATACACCCTATAGAGACGACATCTCCGGTGGGCAGTCCCGTTAACAAGCGTATTATTGCGTTGCAGAAGCGTATAATCTCACCAGGCCTCATACCAAGTGAACAGCGCAACCAGTGGGTTGCTTAAAGCCACCCGGCTGTTACAAAAGCAAATCAATGGCTCGAGGGGCTTGTTTCTTTGTTATGCACAACCTAGTGAAGCCAGCAAACGATGAAGCAAAGAAAAGAATACGGGACATTATTTGTAGTTTTTTAACTGTGGAGTAGTAATTACGCCCTAAATGGAAATTAATTGAAATGGACGAAAAGATACCTTTGTCGTCATTGGGGCCCTAACCCACAACCTCGAATTAAAGGTTGTGGGCTGTAAGGCTGTTGCTCCACATATTTACGCGTGCATGTAAAGTGTCTGCATCGTTTTGTACAAATGAACAAACAGTCACTACAGTTGACACAGTTCTGAATTCATTAAGTGCAATGGAAACAGCTAAAATCCCAGCCAATCTTTCAGCTTAGCACTAAGCTCTGCGTTATGAAAGCTATGACTAGATGATATTTATCCAACAACAAGAGATTAACAAAAAAAAAAGAAAACGTGCATCAATTTAATTTTTTGCTGACGACAACCTTGAAACAAGGGGTGGCCCTCGCTAAACGGAGGCGCTGGCTAAACAAAAGATCTTTTCTTTTCTCTCTCTTTCTGAGCACCCAATAACTGATATTTGTCGAATTACCCTTTTTGTAACGACCTGTAAGGGCTTATGATTACTCAGACAGATTATATTCATCCGATAAGAAGCGAGCAGAGGCCTTGTCTAGCTGACGAACATTACAAGGCTTTAACGCTATCACCGCCCTCATACTTTTACTTAATGATGTACGTCGGGACTAAAGCAAGCATTTTTTGTGTGCGCAATTAATTAACCCGCTTTTTCGTTCAGGACCCGTAACAAATGTAAACACGTTTCCCGTACGGCTAGTTGAGTCGAAACACGCGAGCACAGTAACGAACCATTGCAAGCAATGCGGCAGATTACAAGAAAACAAGAAGCTGCCTGGGTTTATTTTTTCTCTATTTTTGCTTCGGGACGCGTACTGTAATGAAATTACACGCGATACATGCGTGGTGAGCGCTTCGCTGCCTTTCTTTCATATATGGGCATGTTGTAAACAGCGCTATCAGTTCAACAGGCTGGCCTGCATGCTCGCACCAGGACCATGCGTCCGATGTAAACAGGGTGAAAACAGTCGTGATACGCTCACATCAAGACACTACTGCGTCCGTGTTAGCGGGAGCTGGGTCAGCTGAGGCGTTCTGCGCGTGGTGCTAGTAATTAACAACGCGTGCAGAAGCTCAAAAGTGTGGTGACAACAGGGAAGAGGAAGATAGGGAGCTCGTAGGGAGTAAAACAGAGGCAAGCAAGCCGGGGGAAGGCTATAACACGAAAAAAGGCCTTTCGGGTCGCTGGCGATGAATGCCTCTTAAAGCTTTATAAATGGACGCTTCTTTCAGGGTGTCCTCGTGCCCGGCGCAGCTGTGCCTGGCGTACGTCGCAGTGAGGGGGCCGCTGCAACTACGCTGCAACCGGCCTTGTCCACGCGCTACTGATATCGTGTCGCAGCACGCTACGATGCAATTTTGAGGCGACTCGGCACAACGGAAAAAGGACGCCACCCACGCACGCAGGAGCGCACTCGATCTCTCGATCGCGCAAAATAAAAGAGCAAGAAGAATCGAGACCGAGTTTAGTTCGCCTTATCTTTTAGTGGAAGCTAAATAGAATGTTAAGCGCAAGAATTAGAGACGCGGTAGAAAGAAGCGGGAAAACAATTATTTTTCGCAATCATCCGCTGTTTCCATGCGGATTACGCTAAGCGGGAACCGTCGATGTTTGATCTGCAGAGCGTAGAAGCGAGGGACCATTTGTTAAGTTAGTCCGAGCCGCTCGGGGCTTGAGATCACTGGCTGGACCCGGAGAAAAAGAAAAGTACGCGAGCCGTGACGCCTATCAGAAAAAACAGGGCGCCGTTCTTCCACAAAAATTTGAAACAAATAAGCAAAAAAAATTATCCATAGTTTAGTAAGTTTTCTGAAGCTGGTTCCGATTTCACCGGCATTAGTTAGCGCGGCTTGCAGGTCATTATACCACTCAGAACTTGGAATGGTTGAGTACAGTTAAGCCTGCGTGGGGTTTGGTTAATGTAGTGTGTGGCTGGGTTATCAGAAAAATTTCTCGCTGTGGACGCAACGTAAAGGCTCATGCACAATGCATTAATTATGTAGGCGGATACCCTTGTTGCTGTATATTTGAAAAACACGGGACTAACATCACAACGGAAGTAAAAATACTGTGGTTGTGTTTTTGAGATGACTATGATTCTTATAAGCAACTGTACTAAACTTATGTCTGTAACACTCTTACTCGGCATGCGGTCAACTGTGCTGCGGTATACCTCACTCTCTTATTTTCAATTCTATGCGTGCCTATTTTTATTTGTCCTTTTTCTGTCATCTCTCACCAAGCGTGTAGGCGTAGTACCTCTTTTAGAAGACAATTGATAGCCTGCTTCTTATTCCACTTTTGTGCTGTTTTATATGTTAAATGAGTAATGATAATAGCAGTTTATTATTTACCCGAGCTATAAAGTTTCTAGCAGAATTTGAAAAGGCCAGGAGAGCTAATGGAGCGTATACATTTGCTTGGAAGCTTTTAATGCAGGGGTGTGCGAATATCATATTTTCAGCTTTGAAGCCAATTCGAATCATGAAGACCAAGTGCGAGACGAATCGAATATTAGCACGAAAGTGTTTTGATGCCGGGGTCCACCAAGACTTCAGTGGAGTATTTTTGTCACGGAAATGACGTCGAAAAAAAAATGCACACGATCAGATGGCAAATAAAACACTAAAGAAAAAGGTTTCATCAACAGGAGTCGAACCCACGACTTCTCGGTCCGCGACAACAGATGACGGGCATGCGCTCGTCGTGTGGCGAGACGGTGGCGCTATCCACCGCGCCACTGTCTTTTTTTCTTTAGTGCCTGTTTTTGAAATGTAACAAACATAAGAGGTAACACTATTTACAATACAAGCAATGGTTGTGTAGAAAGGGAGAGAGATAAATCGAAAAAAAGGAAAGGGCCAAACTGGGACTGATGGGGACACTGTAAACCTCCTTCATTTGTAAAAGGAGCTCTACATGAACTAACAAATCGGGAGCGTCTTCGAGAAGTTTTTGTTCTTCAACAAAACGGGTTATGCTTCCTTTGAAGTATTGACGCGCTAGACGGGCGTCCACGTCAGCGTGCCGTATGGCCATCCTACACTTTCAAATGCTGTCGTCACACCCTTTGGAGGCTTTACAAACGGGACTTTTGTACTGGTCGGCGGGGTGGCGTCGCCGTCTGCATAAGAGCGATAAAGTGAAGTAATCCATCATGACTGTGGCCTTCGCGATCAGCTCCTGCAACGCTTATTTGCTACGCGTCTGTCTCTATCGGCGCGTTCCAATAAGAGAAGTGCAATTTCGTCAATTCCTTAACACACCGCGAGGTGGCAACCTTAGCCCAAGCTTCGGCTAGAGTGTACTAGAATATTTTAGTGCATTCTACCTCGGCCTCGCTCTTAGCGCCCATCCATATTAAAGATAGCTCTGGGACGCGCGCCTGCCTCTGTAAGCCCGCGTTAGAGGAAGCGCAAGAGAGGGCGCCACTACCTCAGCGATCGCCGTGTGGCGAGAGAGAGCGAACGGCGCGCTTTGAGTATGGAAACGCTCTTTCTGCTATGAATGCTGAAGTACCAGCTCGCAAGGAACGAGAACGCGCGCTCGCCCGCGATAGACAACGCCGACGCAGGCAGTGTCTGCTAGCGGGTTTCCGACTGCTCGCGCTGCAAAACCGTTCACCGGTCACCCTGTATATATACGCACTGGATCTTGACCTGCAATGTAGTGCCAGTGGGAGATTTCTCTTGTGCATAGTTAAACAATAGAGAGTTTGAGAATTGGGGCCCCAAGGAGCTTGGGGACCCAAGAAGCTCGCGAGCCACCAGGGCGCATGCGCAGAACCCAAGCCACTCTTGGGCTCTTGCGCTCGTGTTGACCAAAGACGCAAAAAAAGCCGCACCTCCCCGAAGGGGATCGTGAGGGAATGCGAATGCATTTGGGTGCACCCCATGAGTGTGCGATTAATTAATGAAGAGAGACGAGAGTGTGCACGTAGAGGCGTAATGCTCGAGTTGCATTGTGTTACACTTCGTCCTAGCGGTATCGTTGCCGCGAGAGATTCGACTTCGCCGACTTCCATCGCTATCAAGACACCAATGCGCGCGCTCTCTGCATGATATATATAGGTCTGAGCGCGGGGAGGAGGAGCGCCCGAGCTCTCTCTCTCCGCCGAGCGATGGATGGATGGATGGATGGATGCTATGAGCGTCCCCTTTGTAACGGGGCGGTGACATGTCTGCCACCAGGCTCGAAAAAAAAAAAAAAGAAAGCTTCCTTCTTTCATGTTGGCCTAATACCTTGTCTACATTGATTAAATCTATGTTATTATCCCCAAAAAATATAAATTCACGGTCTATCTCTCTGCCTCTTAAGGCAGAATGACCTTATTTTCCCCCCATTATTTATTTTTGTTCTTTATCCCTACTTTTCTGCCACCAATACTCTAACCGTCTCTTACTTATTTCTATCGCGGACGTGTTCAGCTTTCCATTGTTGTCCCTAAAACCCAAGGCTTCATGTAGACTCGTGCCCACACGTATACCTGGGTAAATATCGCCACATTCAATCAGTACATGTCCCATCGTTTCCTTAGTTCCCCCGCAGCATGTACATTGTTCTTCTTCGTTACTGAATCTCGCTTTATAACTACGCGTTCTAAGGCAGCCCGACCTTGCTTCAAACAGTAAAGCGCTTCCCCTTGAATTATCATGAAACCTTTCCCTCCTTATTTCGTTTTTTCCCTTTCGGTAGTTACTCAGAACCGGCTTCTTTTCCATCGCTGCCATCCAATAAGTCCTCTCCGCCTCTCTGACCTTCCGCTTAATGCTCCTTGTTGCCATATCGCCCGCACTGCTAGCCGTATATTTACTGGTGAGCCTCCTAGTTCTTTTTCTCCACTGCGTGTCAACGCTTTTTCTATACAAATACCTGAAAACCTTCTCTGCCTATCTACTCTTCTTCATTTTCCTCAGCCTCTCTTCGAATCTCATTTTGCTCTGAGCTTCCCGCACTTCAAAGCCTGTCCATCCCATATCACCCTTTACAGCCTCATTTGTCGTCTTCCCGTGAGCGCCCAACGCGAGGCGGCCCACCGTCCTTTGATTTACATCCATTCCTGATTGTACCTCCGACTTCATGCACACCACTGAGTTCCCAAATATAAGCCCCGGGACCATCACACCCTTCCACAGCCCTCAAAGCACCTCGTACCTATTGTACCCCCATAAAGCTCTGTGCTTCATAATTGCAGCATTCCTCTTTCCCTTTGCTACCGATGCTTTCTCTTGTACCTCCATATATCTATCCCCCTCATTTACCCATACTCCGAGGTACTTGTACTCGCTTACCCTCAGTATTTTTTGGCCCTGTATAAAGACCGCATGGTCTTCGTGATCATCGATACCATCAATCCACATTTTATTGCACTAAATCCTAGTCCTAGAGCCTCACATTCCCTTCCGCATATATCTGCCAGTCGCTGTATATCATCTTGACTGTCCGCAAATAAGACAATATCATCAGCATAAAATAGACCTGGAAGCTTCTGCTCAACCACCGTGCCGACCTGTTTGTGTGACAAATTAAATCTAATGTTGCTACCTTCTAGCGCTTTTTCCATCCTCACCATGTACAGCATGAATAACAGCGGGGACAAAGGACATCCCTGTCTCAGCCCCTTGCTAATTTCAACGCTGTCCTTGCTACTTATTCCTTCCCATTCTATACAAACTGTATTTTCTCGGTATATTTGCCTCAAAAGCAGTATACAGTCGTCACCTATGCCCACTTCTTCCAGTATATCCCACAAAATTTCCTGATTAACGTTGTCATACGCCCCGGTAATATCTAGATAAGCTACGTATAAGGGCCTGTTTTCTATTTTCGATATTTCTATACACTGGGTACGAACAAACAGATTATCGTCTAACCGCCTGTCGATTCGAAAACCATTCTGAAGTTCTCCCAAAATATCATCTTGTTCTACCCACTATTCTATTTTTAATTTTACTGCCTGCATCGCCAACCTGTATAGCACCGATGTAATGGTTAGCGGTCTATACCAGCGAATGTTATCCTTTTCTCCCCTGCCTTTATATATTAAGTTCATTCTACTTTTTCGCCAACTGTCTGGTATTTCCTTCTCCTGTAAGCACTTTTCTACGGCTTTCAGCAGTGCTTCTTTAGTGTTATGTCCGGGTTCGTTAATGAGGCTGACGGGAACCCCATCTAAGCCCGGTGTAGTGCGTTTAGGAATTTTTCCTTCGGCTTTCTTCCAATTGAAATTCTCTAGTACTACATCTTCGTCGGTTGCACTCCTTTGCGTACTTTTACTCACCGGGGGAATCCCCTGGGCGACCTTTTTAAACGAATCGGCTGTTATCTTTCGGATGTAACCTAGCGCTTCATACCCTTCCAATTGATTTCCTCCTTCATCTACCATATGTTGTTGCATTGTGACAGACTTCCTACCCAGCGCTTTTAGGTGGCTCCAAAATATCCTAGGCGCGGCCTTCTTCTTTTCGCGAATCTCTGTCATCCACATCCAGCGTTCACTTTCACCTTTAATTTTTGCCTCGACTAATTTCTGCACAATGGATTTTTGCTCTAAATATATTTCCCATATTTGGTTGACTTCGTCCTGTGGCCGCTTCTCCTTTTTTGCTTGTCTGTGCTCCCGTGATGCCTCACGTCGCTTCTCGATCGCTTCCCGGATTTCTTTGTTCCACCAACTTTTTGGCTTTCTCTTTCCTTTACAACAAATAGTTTTCTTCTCTTTTTCCATTTCTTTTGTGATTATATGTAGCAGCTCACTATACTTCCAGTCTTTACCTCGTAGTTCGTCTACTTTTTCCTCGACTCTTGCGGCTATATTTGTTATTTGTTTGTCATTTAGATACAAGCTGCCAAACTTTGATTCTATGTTCTTATTATCAGTTTTATATCCCATTTGTAATATTATGCGTTTATGATCACTACCCAAGCTGTTAATGCCTTCCTCGTCTATTCTCATCTCTCTAAGTTTGTCATATATTCCTTCTGTCATGAGACAATAATCAATGCTCGATTGCCGGTTTCCGACTTCCCACGTGATCTGCCCCTCACACTTAGGCCCCACGTTAACTATCTCAAGACTATGTTGCTCGCAGAGATCTAGCAATAACTTGCCATTGGTGTCTGAATATCCGTCAAGGTCATGAATGTGAGCGTTCATGTCCCCTAGAAGGATTATCTCGGCATCATGACCAAATTCTTTAATATCGGTGCTTATGCATTTCACTATCTCCAGATTCTTTTCTCTGCAGTTATTCCCCGTCCACAAGTAAGCTACACCTAGCCACGTTTTCTTTCCACCTACTGTGCCCGAAACCCACATGTGCTCTGAACACGTTTGTTTCACTCTATCCAGTTTTGTTCTGCTATGGATTAGCATTCCAACACCCCCACCTCTCCTTTCTGATGTGATCCTGTTACATCCTTCCCAAATATAATTGTCAATATGTGGTGGCTCTTCCAAGTCTCTAAGGTGTGTTTCTGTAACCGCATAAACACCTATCTGTTCCTTGCTTAACTGCTCCTCAATCTCTAACCGTTTTGCCTTTTTTCTGCCACCCTGCATGTTTACGTAACTAACTGCAACACGCGCCTTCTCCCTTCTTTTACCTTTTCTCTGGTTTTTCGCTATAGTGCCTGTCAAAGAGTCCCCCTGGTTGTTTTCCTCATTACAAGCTACCCTGGGCACCGAAGGGCCCGCGTGCCCCCCAAAAAAGCTGCTGTGCGTCCTGCCAGTCGCCAGCCCACCTCATGACCAAGCCTCTATCGAAGTGAATTCTGTCTCTTTGGAAACCGCCCCACCTGTGCACCTCCCTGTTTATATCCACTACCTCGAAGCCCTTCTCTCGACTAATTCGCCATATCTCTTTGTTTGCGTCGACAACCGCTCTTTGCAAGTTGATATTCCTCACTGGTACTTCCGGTATTGTGCATACCCCTATCTGCACCTGAGGGGAAATGGCGCGCATGTCATCGACCCCTTTCGCCCATGTGGTCGCTAGTTCGGCTGATTCTTCATTCAAGACGTCGTTTAGACCTCCCGCGATTATCACGAGGTTACGTCCATTAGCCTTAGTTGCGAGTTTTGCGCTAGCTTGTCTCATCACTGATCCCAGCCTATGTCCCGGGAACTTCCCTATTAAAACTCGTTTGTCGCCTCTCACCCTTTCCTTGACTGCTTCTTCGCATCTAACTAAATTCGAGTCCCCGGCGATTATCACGTGCTCCGACTCTTCTGCTGGACCGTCCCGCACCTGGCCACTGCCTCGGTTATTAGCGCGTGCCACTGCTGCTTTGTCCCCTCCCCTTCCCAAAACTACTTCGCGGAAGCTGGGTCCTGTGACCCTTGCACCTGTCTTTTCCAAACCTGTTTCCCCCTTCGCGTCTACCACTGTGGGGGTCGATGCCCCGCTGTTCCCGCTGTCGCTTGCTTCCTTGTGCACCATGACTACCTTTGCTAACCCCTCCTCGGCTGACTTAAGCCTTTCCCCCATAGCCATCGTTTTTTCCCGCTCTGTCGCCAACGCAATCTCCAGCTCGGCGATTCTTACCATGAGCTCATTCTGGGCAGCCATCATTATTTCCATTTTCGCCTCTAACTCGCATTGCTTACACTTGGCGTCAGCTCCCTCTGTCTTCTCATCCGTACAAACCTCTATTTTCCATCCCATTCCGCACCCTGTACACTTTACGGTCTTTTTTACCATGGCTAGATAGTTCACACGGCGGATTAGATACACTTAAAGTCAAATGGTATCACAAAACTCCGCAAGTATGCTATACTTCAAAGCACATGTGTGCCTTTCAGCCACGTGGTGAACGAACAAAAAAAAAAGAGACCCAGGCGACTGTCACACAGGAAACGGTACAAAATTGTAAGCCCTATTAAGCTTCAATCTAGTGGCTTATGTACTCATATAACTAAAAAAACAAGCTCGAATCATGCAAAAAAAAAACTTATCTGACGCTGTCATTCCGGAGCCCACGAAAAACACGTCCGTCCTCTCGTCCGTCCTCTCAGCCGTGATGCGAGCGCCCTCACCGAGTACACTCTTCCTCTTCCTTACCCTCCGCTGCTCCGCGATGCGAGCGTCATCACACGGCTGCGCGCTCCTCCTTTCCGTTACCCTCCGCCGCTCACCACATGCTCCGGTTGCTAGGCGCGGCGCAGCTGTTGCTAGGGGCGAGGAGGAGCGCGCGCGGTGAGATAACACCTGTGCGCACGCCGGCCAGGGACGCAGGAAAACCCCCGACTAAGAAATGCATTCGCATTTAAAATCGAAAAGTAGCGTGGGGTGGTGGTGGTGAAAAACTTTATTTTTGAGAAGGCCAAAAGGTAAAAAAATACATTTAAAAAATTAAAAAGCAGCGTTGTGGGCGGCCTTCAGGCTGCCGGTTGTGGCGTCCAGGCCGTGCCTAGCCGCGACGTCCTCCGCCCAAGTCACCAGCCGAAGTTGGAGATCCGGCCTGGTGCTGGACAAAGCAGCCTCCCACTGCTGCGGACTTCTTAAGTGCCAAGAGGCAGGGGGCAAGTGTGCCGGACATGAGAAAAAGATATGATCATAATTGGCGTTGGAGCTGCCACATAAGCGGCAGGCCGGCGAGTACGTCCCGGGGTGGAAGAGGGCAAGACGTGCGGGAGTAAGGAAGGTGTGGGCCTGCAGTTGGCGCCACAGGTGTTGGTGATGCTGGGAAAGGGATTTGTGCGGTGGGGGCAAAGTGAGGCGAGAGAGGCGGTAGTGCAGCGTTATGTCGTGGTACGTGAGGAGCGCGTCGCGCGTGTCCATTCCCGGCGGGGGCGGGCTTGCTCGGTCAGTCGAATCGCGAGCGATGGAATTGGCCGCCTCGTTGCCAGGATGACCCGCGTGAGCAGGTACCCAGATGATATAAATGGGGCGAGAGGGAGTGGTGCCAGAACGCAAGATACCGGCGGCCGGGGGTGCCAGCCGTCCAACTGCGTAGTTGTATACCGCTGGCTTAGAGTCACAGAAAATGTATTCCGCGGAGGTTTGTGTGATGGCAAGGGCGATAGCTGCCTCTTCGGCCTCGACAGAGGTGGAAGTGCAGACGGAGGCCGTAATAGTGGGTCGGAGGGAGTTGTCGGTGACTGCAAGAGCGTGGGCTGTGTAGTGGCGGTACGGGGCGGCATCCACATAAGCCACGGCAGGTTGCCGTCCGAACCTACGCCAGAGCGCGGAGGCTCGCGCGGCTCTACAGGAAGGGTGGTGCTCAGGATGCATATTCTTAGGGAGGGGATCAACGGTTAGGAGGGAGGAGATGTGGGAAGGGATGGGCAGGGAGGTGGGAAGAGGCATAAGAGGGGAGAGTTTAAGGGTGGAAAGAAGTGCGCGACCAGGCCGGGTGCGGGAGAGACGAAGGAGCTGGGCCGTGCGATGGGCCTCTGTCAGCTCCGTGAGGGAGTTGTGGACGCCCATCGACAGTAGCCGAGCCGTTGAGGTAGATGTGGGAAGGGACAGGGCCGACTTATACGCCTGGCGAATAAGGCTGTTAACTTTGTCTTCCTCGGTGCGAGAAAGAAAGAGATATGGAAGAGAATAGACGAAGCGGCTGAGAACAAAGGCCTGGACCAAGCGGCGGAGGTCGTGCTCGCGCATGCCGTGGTGACGGTTGGCAATGCGGCGTATGAGGCGCATGGTCTGGTGTACCGTGTTGCTGAGTTGAGTGATGAGGGTAGTGTGCTTGCCATTGGACTGAAGAAAGAGGCCGAGGATCCGTAGGGTAGAGACGAGAGGAAGGGGTGTGCCGTCAACGGAGACGGTGAGTGGAAAAGGCGACAGGGGGGCCATCCCCCGAGGCAGAAGGACCAAAAGCCCCGATTTGGTCGGGGAGCAGCTCAACCCGATAGCTCGGGCGTGAGTCGTCACCGCGTCCACACCCGCCTGGAGGGTGGCCTCTATGTCGCCAATATTGCCGGTGGTCACCCAAAGGGTGATGTCATCGGCATAGAAAGCATGTGACAGAGCTGGAATAGTGCTTAGGGCACGTGCGAGTGGGAAGAGGGTAATGTTGAAAAGAATAGGTGACAGGACAGAGCCTTGGGGAGTACCCTTGTTGCCGAGGGAGAAGGAAGGAGAAGAAAGTGGGCCGTATGAGATTTCGGCTGTGCGGTGGGCGAGGAAAGCGGTGATGTAAGCATGTACACGGGGTCCGACGTCAAGGGAAGAGAGAGCGTCCAGAATGGCACTGTGGTGTACATTGTCGAATGCTTTGGTGAGGTCCAGCGCCAGGATAGCTCGAGTGCGTTTGTGGTGGGATGGGTGTAGGACGTCCTCGGAGAGCTGGAGCATGACGTCCTGGGTCGACAACTGCGGACGAAAGCCGAACATGGAGTCCGGATATAGGTCATGGTCATCCAAATAGGTTTGGAGGCGGGCCAGGATTACGTGCTCGAACAGCTTGCCGAGGCAAGAGGTGAGAGAGATGGGACGGAGGTGCTCGAGGGAAATAGGTTTGCCAGGTTTGGGGATGAAAGAGACACGTGCATGGGTCCAGGACGAGGGAAGAGTACCAGCCTGCCAATGTGTGTTGAGAAGGTCAGTAAGGGCTTCAAGGGAGGGGGTATCCAGGTTGCGGAGTGCCTTGTTGGTGATGCGGTCCGCCCCTGGGGCCGAGGTCGTGCGGAGCGTGAATAGCGCAGCACGAACCTCTCCCAAGGAGATGTCCGCATCAAGGTCGGGGTTGGGGGAGCCAGTGTAAGCGGGAAGAGGAATAGGGGGGTCGGTACAGAGGTAGCGGTCCCGGAGAGCCGCCAGGAACTCAGTATCGGTGAGTGGGGAAGAGTGAAGGAGATGGGAGATATCCTTGCGCTGGGAAGCTTTGGTGTGTGTGGGGTCTAACAGCACCCTGAGAAGCGACCACGTGTCGCGGAGGCCCAGGTTGCCGGCCATACGGTCGCAGGTCTGACCCCACTGTTGTCGTAGAAGAGAGGAGCAGTGCTCCTCCATTTCCGACGCGAGCCGAGCCAAACGGAGGCGCAGACGGCGATTGTGCTTCTGGGTCTGCCACCGGCGGTGGACAGCGTGATAGGCCTCCCAGAGGTGCAGCAGACGGCTGTCTGCCGTAGAGGAGTGGGGTGCTGCAGGGATTGTGGATGTGGCAGTGCGGACGTCCGCCAAAAGGGTCTCAGTCCAGGCAGAGAGGTCGGTGATAGCAGAAGAAGAGGAATTAGTGAGACGAATGGAGCGGAAGCGGTCCCAGTCCACTATCTGGGTAAGACGAGTAGAGGTGCGAGCAAGGGAGGGGAGTGGGAAAGTGGTGCAGAGAACGTAGTGGTCGCTACCGAGGGAGACACCCGTATTAGTCCAGAATGGATCGGCTACATTTTTGGCGAGGGCAAGGTCCGGATTGGTGTCTCGCTGGACACTAGATCCGATTCTGGTAGGGCGAGCGAAGTCATTAAGGACTGAAATACACTCGTTTTGGATGAAATGCCAGAGTGAGTGGCCTTTGCGGGTGTTCTGGGGGTAGCCCCAACTGGTCTGGGGTGCGTTGAAGTCGCCTAGAATGACTAGGGCGTTGCGGCCAGCGCAGGAAAGCGCTTTGCGTAGGACGAGGAGTAGAGGGGCTGAAGCGGCTTTTGGAGGGCTGTACACATTGAGAACAAAGAGGCTTGCCTCAGTGCGACGGCGGGGAAGGATTTCGAGGAGCAGATGGGCACAGTCCGAAACGTTCAGCTGGTGCAGCACGGCAGTAAGGTTGCGGTGCACCAATGTCGCAACGTTTGGGTGGGCCTCAGAAGACGGATGAAAGGAGGTGTAATCGCGCAGTTTTACGGGAGCTAGGGGTTCCTGGAGTGCTAGGATAGAGGGAATAGTGTCGGGGGGGATATTCTGGAGGTGGAGCTGCAGGGTGCTCCGCTTGCCGCGGAACCCCCGACAGTTCCACTGCCAGAGATTAAGGTTCGGGTAGTGCCTGGCCATGATGAATGGCAGGGACACCGGGCGGAGTTGGAGTAGGTGCCGGGGTGAGTGGGGCGGGGAGCGAAAGGTGCGCGAGGGTGGCCTCAGTCGCGCTCTGGCGGGCTTCGCGCTCTGGCAGCCGAGGGTGCCGTGTTCATGGACTCCTCAGCTGGCGCCGGCGGAGATGGCGTTCGTGTAGGTGCGGCGGCTGGGGAAGGAGGAGGAGGAGCGGGAGAGGACAGACGCGCCAGCGCGGCCTGCAGCTGGAGCGACAGCTCTTGAATTTGGAGCTGCTGGGCAGCAATAGTGGCCTCGAGAGCCGCGATTTTGGAGTCCGACGTGTGAGGCTGCGTTATCGAGCTTACCGGTGGTTTGGCTGTGGTGTTGGTAGCGATGGTGGGGGTGGTGGACGCCTCCGGCCTAGGCAGGGGCGGGAAAGAGACGGAGCGGTGGCGGCTGGTAGAACGGGCACCACGGGATGTAGATCGGCGGCGGGGGCGGGAAGGCCGGGAGCTCTTGAGGATGGGCCCGGTGGATGGCGCTGGTGGGGGAGGCTGGGGCTTAGAGTGGGTCGAGGGTGACGGGCCGGTCCGGTCGAACCGGAGCTTGCACGGGCGCGAGCCTGTGAGGTGGGCTTCCTTGCAAAGGATGCAGCATGGGACGCAGGTCGGGGGCTCAACTGTATTGTGGGCTTGGCCGCAGCGGCAGCAGAGGGCGGACTTGGGCTTGGTGCAGACGTCCGCGCAGTGGCCAGGAGTACAGCAGTTCGTGCAGGCCTCGGCTTTCGGGCGGAACGGGTGGCAGCGGTAGACTCCGCAATTGAAGACGATCGAGGAGGGGAGGGTGGTAGTGCCAACGAAGGTGATGAGGATGGATTTGGAGCGCCCCATCTGGCGCGCATCGGCGATGGCGTAGGGGGTGTTGACATTCATGGACTGGAGATCTTGGATGATCTCTTCCTGGGTTTGGGAGTCCACGGCGTTGTAGATGATGCCGCGGAGGGCGTTGTCTGGTGCCGCCATGTAGGCACGTAGGGGGTAAGAGATGGAACCCAGGCGGAGTTCCGATACGCGGAGGTAGAGGCGTGCGTGTGACTCAGATGGGGTGCTGACAGTGAGTTGTTGTACGGATTGATTCGTACACGGTCAGCGGCTCGGGCGGTGGCGTAGTCGATGGTGGCAAGAGTGCAGAGTGTTTGGAGCAGGGCACCGTTAGTTGTAGTGCGGAGGTCAAGCCCCCCTCCCGGTCTGAAGACGATCTTGAAGTCCTCCGCTGGGAGTCGAGGGAGAGGAGCGTGACGACGAAGCGTGGTACTAGTGGGGGTGGTGTTCGGCGGTAGAGCAGGCGTGTTCGATAGGGTCGAGGCAGGCGACGTCGAGGTGATGGGCTGGTGGGCCGCGGCTGCACGGTGTGCTTTCACGGCACGGATCCAGCGTGAGTCATCTTCAAACTCAGCAGGGGTGATGAATTCGCCTTCGACTTGGTACGCCATGTCGGCGGCTTGGAGAATTGCGAGCAGTCTCGGCGGAGGCGACGAAACGCGAGCGGCGTCAGCCGCCGGTGTGGCTTGGAACGCAGCTGCGCGTTGCGCAGGGGCGCGTAGTCGAGCGTCGCACGATAGCCTCAGCGCATCGGCGGCGTGGCAGAGCACAAAAACGGTTCAAAGTGGTCGAAAATGGACGTAATTGGGCTCCGAAGGTGTCAAACGGATCGGCTCACCTTCACGGATGCGCTGGAGAAGCTTCGCGAAGAAAGGGCGAAGAGTTGCGGTGAAACGGGCGAAAAAGTACGGAGCCCATGTGAGGCCCGTCCGTACAGCGTTCCACGACGCGAGCTAGCGTGGGGCCCCAAGGCGTCTAGGGTCACCAGCGAGAAGACACAGACGCAGTGCGGGCCACGGCGCAGTGTGGCCCGCGTCTCGCATGATTTTAATAATTCTGTCACGCGTGGCGCTCCGTGCGCTTGGCCCAACGCAGCCTGCATTGGCCCAATTCTCAAACTCTGCTGATCATTTGAACGCAAGAGCAGGCTGCCCAACGCATCTTGAAGGCCCAGCGTCTTGGGTCCCCAATTCTCAAACTCTGTAATAAAGATCCGCAGCGAGCACGTTAACTAAACGCGGACTGCGGGTCTCTGTGTCTAATCTTTCTTCTGTCTCTCATTGCCCATCAGCAGTGATTTTGCTGTGGGAAACATCGGCGCACACTGCATGATTCGCCCCTCCAGAGGTTTCACGTTAGTGGAGATGAAACCCTACATGCTTCGCGCCTGCCCAAACTTTTAGAATATTTTCGAATACGAACAGTACAACCATTGACTTTGGCAAAAAAAAATTTTTTTAGTAATCACATATCGAAAAGGTATTTTGTTGCACAGCGAAAAAATGTGCAGGAAATTTATGCATTGTACAACCGCATTGATGTATAGTACCAAATGTGCAGTCGTTTAAACAGGTCATGAACCACTTTTCCAAGTAATGATCTAATGACCTTAGTATCGGAGTTTACTGCCTCCCGAATCGATTGCCGCAAAAATTTCTCGAATCCGTCAAGAATTAGCGGAGTTACGCGGGTTTGGCGCACGCTCTCAGCGTTTTCTCTCTTTTCTCGTGCCGACGAGCGTACTGGAAGCTAGACAGGGAGGGATTGCACAGGGGTAAGAAGTTACGTCAGCGCGCGTCATGAAACGCGATCGCTCTCCCGCTGTGGTTCGCACGCGCGAGTGCGGCTGCCGTGTAAAGTTAGCAGACTGAGGAGTGCGGCACGGGCAAGTGGCGGCACCCCGTGGCAAGAAGCGCATCTCATCCGGCTATCGGCCAATAAGCATGCTATGTCTCCGCGACGTCAACGTGCAGACGCCCCGCCCACCGACGAGAGTGAAAACCGGCCTCTGTTTGAAAAGAGGGCGCCTGGGGAAACGGCAACTTCGCGCTCCGCTTGTGGCGTTTTCGCGGCGAGCACGACTGTAATATTTTGCAGAGCAGTTCATAGCCGTGTCAGCTTTCCGCAGGTCGTGTTTTTTCAACAAGCCCAAGGGGTGCTTCATTACCCCTTTAACGTCGTGAATGATGTATAGCTTAGCAAGGGTAGAATTTTGGCCGTGTTGGTGCGACATATTCATAGTTTTTAGCGCGGAACTGATACGACGGGAACGGGACAAAATAAAACTTTCGACAATGTGTCATTGGAAGCCGGATAAAAAAATATACACATGAAATTGCGGACACTCAGGCGTGCGCCTATGTGGAGGAATCAAGGAATGACAATTCTTTTCTAGATAATTACAATAATGATGCGCTTACACAATATTGGCCTAGCTGATGTATGATCGCCAATTCAACAATCAACCACATCATTTCATATTGGTGCATGTGGATGACCGCGCATTGCCGCACGTGTAGGTGTTCGCCTCTTTTGATGAGTGCTCTGTTATCCGCATGCACAAGGATGAAACAACGCGGTTGAGTGTTGAATCGGCGACCTTACATCATAGAGGCCAACACTGCATCTGCGCATCGTCATTGTCATTATCTAGAAAAGAACTGTCATTTCTAGATGCATCCATATAAGCGTATGCCTGCGTGTTGGCAGTTCACGTATACCTTTTCTTTTTTTCTCCGGCTCCAAATAAAACATCGTTGAAAGTTAGCGCTTCTGTTTTGTTGCTCCCTTCCCCGTCCCCGTCGTATCAGTTCCGCAATAAAGACTATGAAGAAGTACAGCTGCTTGTATGTTCCAGCCACCGTTGTGCATGTCACCATTCCTTAGACAGCGAAAATAGCCGTTCACTAGACACACTAGTGTAGATGTAACACATCATCTTGTCGTCATAGTTTAATCCTATAAACATGCTTTCTCAATAGGGAGGAGCAATGACAATTGATCAACCCGATGTTCATTGGAGGTGCTTCATCTCAGGATAACCCAGAATAATGGTGTTTTTCCGGAATTTTAGACATTTCTTCTTAATTTCACAGTGGCCCCCCATTTATTTCAGTGGTTTTGTTCAATATAACTTCGGCACTCTATTGCAACAATGGGCTGGGCCTCATATACAATGTCATTATCTGGCCACTACGCTTGAATACTGGCACGACATTTGCAATATTGCACTAGAAAAAAGAAGGGCGGGGGGGAGGGGGGGGGGTGATGTGGCATTTGAAGCTATGATTTGACGTGAAAGGCGCGAATACGACCACGGACAAGGAGAAACACACACACACACACACACACACACACACACACACACACACACACACACACACACACACACACACACACACACACACACACACACACTTCTTTTCCGTCGTCGTCTTCGCGCCTTGCACCTCAGATCATGCTAAACCAACACGCCCAGTTTTCCACCCTAACATCTGAAACTAATTTTTTCTATTTGGGCATCAAATGTTGCGAAATTCAGTACAGGTGTTCTGCGCTGATTCTTTGTGCATTGAGTACTTGTTATGAAGTTTCGTGGTGTTCAAATATTTCGAATAATAAAAGTGTGCTGCGAATCGAATGCCGCGAGAATTTTTCAAATCGGTTCATTACGAGGTGAGAAAAACAATAATTTGTAGCGGCGCGAAACCATGATGCGAGGAGGCGAGTTTCAAACCCTTGCCACTCGCCCCCTGTAGCCTTAGCAAGCCAAATCCCTTCCCTGCCCTCTTCACTTGACACATACGCATGAACACGTCATGCGCATGCATGGTCACGTGCGCATGACGTGCCCGAGCCAGCCGGAGCACGCGAGCGGCGTTGCACGGCCGCTACCTTTCTTTTTTATGTAGCGGCCGTGGGCGTTTTGTCAGCGTTCTCTGTGGTGTACTGCCTGTTTCTGCGGGAGGGGCATGAAAGTTGATACATTTGTACGAGCACGAGAGTGGCGGTACCATGAGCCAGCGCCGCATTAACGTTTACTTGGACGCGGTAGAAAAAATGAGCATAATGAGTGCTCTAACGCGCCAGAACATTACTTTCGTTTCCAGGGCTGGCGTCTGCTCTATGCGCTAACCGCGGTGACACTAACGCATTGGAAAGGGAGACATTAGCCCGGCATCTCGCTGCAATTCACGAAAAAAAAAATGAAACAGACACACACATTCTCTTTGTGTGTCTCATTATTTCTCTCAAGTTTCATTAATCCATTCAAGCAACAAATTACACAAACTACACATGTCGTGTCAAATAATTATCGCAGTGTCACGTGCTACTGTTGGCGACGTCAGAGCACAATCGTCTACGTAGAGGAGCGACGTCACAGCACTACCATCTACGTAGGGCCATTTTCTCATGTACGTCATCCCCTCATTCTCTAAAGCGCGTGCCCGCGAGAGGAAGGGCAAGCAGCGTTCACCTTGAAATTTGACTCATTTCCGCGGCGCGTAGCGTTGCATATTTTGGCAGACGTGATATATATATATATATATATATATATATATATATATATATATATATATATATATATCCTTTCGCGCTGGTCATCATCATGAGGGCGCATTTCTGCAGCGACGATAATACCGTACCGTTTACGCAGCGCTATTACCGTTCCTTGTTCAATGTACCACAATGCTAAAATATTTTAGCTACGCGAGTTGCTCGGTGAGTACGGTTACATGGTGCGACTGTTATAGTGGCTAATACAGGTCTTGCAGATTAAAATAGCGCGATGTCAACGATGGCTGTGCCATACTTCCGTACTTGCCATACGGTTAACAAGCACTTTAAAAAAATCTATACAGTTATCGTTCCCCATTGCAACGCAACGGCCTTCCAAAACTTGCTTCCGCTAAGAACACTAAGGATTAGAATGATCCACTATCGTCATGTGCTGATATCAAGAATGCGGTCCTGCTTTAACTATCAGTAAGTGAAAAGCTACAATAGAAGTGGTGTAAGTTTAGCCCCTCTTCAGTCTACTTTCTTTACCATTTCTGCCTAGATCATATTTTAATCAACCTGTATAACTGCACCTGATTTCTCAGCCTTTCTTTTTTTTTGG
>NC_051180.1:22418929-22443704 GCF_013339695.2 Rhipicephalus sanguineus
CTGAAAGTACGCACTACGAGGATTCTGGACCGCTATTTCAACAATCAACGTCGACTTAATATTTGCCTTTAGTGTCCCTTTAAGGGTCTTGGATGGTACTGTATTCTACGCGGCTATACGTGAGTGGAAATTTTTATTATTAGGTATGCCGCACATATCTAGAATGGCGACTTTTTTGGCGAAATTTGTAAAAAAATGGCTACTTTTGGCGAATTTTCGCTTGTCGTTTGGCGACATTTACTCGAAAGTCAGTGGCAGCCCTGGTACCCGCCAACTCACTCAAAGCTCAAAAAAGAAGACAGCGCCACACTCAGAAGACTCCAAAGCAATACTTATACCCACGGAATGCTCATGCACAGGCTACACAGTTACCCAACGCTACACAGTTACGTCTGTCCAATGTTCAACGGAGCGGACATTTGAACACCCCTATTTTAGGGGCGAAGCTCCTCTTAGTCTAACCTTGTCCGGCGTAAGGCGTAACCAGCAGTATACTACGACCCATCACCGATCCTTTGCAAACTGCCCACTACTTCGTCTTTGCAAACATCCCACTACGACCCATCATCGATCCATCACTTCACCGACCATAAAGCCGTTATAATGAAGGGGGAACGGAAGCCACGTCTAGCTACCACTTACGATTAATAAAATTTCTTGTATAAATAATACAGTGTTTGTCACGTCTTTGATGATGTACTGGGCCATCGCTTTGATTACTGCTGGACGAAACCACTGAAGATTTCACGGTGTAACCATGATTGCTTCAGGAGCTTCTCCCAAGCTCTTCATCATTCACCCGTGGACATGCTGTGAATTTTTTTCGAATGCCCATGGTAAATAAACGCAGACGCATCCCTCTCCTCGAGAGACTACAACGCTGGAGTAGAAAGCGAACAGCTTATCTAAACGTGGGAGGCGAAGCTCGTCGCCGCGGTCCTGGACCAACGACGACGCATCGTCGCCAGGGCCGAGGAGGCAGCGCGGGCCTGAGGGTTTCCTGGAATGAGGAGACCTCCCACCTAGGATAGAATCCGGCCTTGTCCCGATATACTGTTTCAGAATAAACGTTTTACTCCCCCTCCGGCAACCCTTCGTTGCAACCTCGTGAAGCTACAGCAGCTTCCCGCGGCGCGGCACGAGAGCGCAGTGCATTCAAACCATAGTAAACAGCGCTACGCCGGCGCAAGCACAGATTAGACGGTTGTTTACCGGATGCAGTTACCATGTGTCACGAACGCTCTCGCCGTCACCTCCAGCAACTACGCGTTGCGACTATCGCGTTTCAATCGCCGAGCACTGTACGTGCTCGCGCGTTGAAGCTGACGCGCTGTAAAGTGACTACCATATTTGAAAGCACCTTAACACACCTGTATTTTATTGTAGCCATTTTTATCCTGGCAATACTGAAAGAAAGTAGCAAAGGAAAGACGTGGAGCTAAACGAAGATAGCAAACAACCAAAGAATTATTCTATAGCGTGACACTTGTTCGTGAAGGCGCTGTCAGCACTCGGAAAACGAACAGTGTTTGCCATCGCCGAGCGAATTCTGTCTTCGCTCAGCAACATTGGGAAATTTGAGAAATTTTGTTTGCCGAGGCTGTCCATTATTCGCTGACAAATGAACTTCAGAGTTCTCAGGACAATAAGGTGGGTGTAGAGCGCCTCAACTTCCGTCAAGCGACCGTGCTTCCATGAGCTCCAACTACATAGCGTGAAGTTCTGAGATGATCTAGCGCAGTACTTTTTTTCCTGACCACGGTTCGCGCAAAGGCAAGGACTTGTTCTCACCATGAGCGCTTTAAATTCAAATGAGAAGTATCGACCAGCAGCCATAATGAAGTCAAACGTATCGCGCTCATTTTAAGCCTCCTCGTTGTACTCGCGTGGAAGAAGAAAAATGCAAATCGAGCTTTGGCTAACAGACATAAAGGGCGTCTGGAAATGACAGTGTGCGTCATTAGCATTGTAAGTTGGGTGGCGAAGAGAGCTGAAAAGGTGAACGTGGGAGTCGAGGTGCCGATGAATATTTATGCAGGTCCGAACTCAGGGCCGTAAACTTTCGCAGCTGCTGCGCTCCTGCAGAATGAATAAAGTGTTCGCAAATCGCTGCTCTGGCACGTGCTACAATACCGAAGCCGCTAGGTGTCTGCAACTTCCGGCGTAGTGAAGTTGGTAAAGCCTTCAAGTGCCGTAAGAGAGAGAGCTGCCTTTTCAATTTTTGGATTTGTAGGACTGCCACGTACGACGCCGAACAATTTGCATATGTTGACTAGTTTTACTAGAGCTAACTGCATATAGGACACGGGCTGGTCTTGCGCATAGACTGCCGAGTACCCTTGAGACTTACCGGAATGAACTGCTGGCCACTGGCAGACGACACGCTTAATTATGCATTTGTACCGCTGAATAGTTGTTACTTAAGCAATTACTATTTTTGAAAGGCCAATATGTGGTCACATTCAAAGTACCGAATCAGCCAAGAGGTCGTTTCTTTCTTTTAGTACGCCGATGCAAATCGTAGGTTTAGACAGCATCCCTATTCCTGATTTAAAAAATTGTCAACCCAGACATAAGTTACACCTCACAGCTTTTCGCGTTTCCCTGAACATGCCCACGGACAGATGGTATGAAAGAAAAAAGAAAAAAGAAAGAAATCCTTCGGCGTAGCACACGAGCCCCTGTAAGTAAGACTTCCTTGTGGTTTAACACGTTGAGAGTAGGTTGCGTTACGGAGGCTACGCATTGGAGTCGCGCTCCACCCACCTGTGACCACTCTCTGGCCTGAACAGTACCGCGACCCCTATGTTGCATCGTGTCCATTTTGTGACATCACAATCAGCAATGTGACAGACTTTCCTTCATCTGTCGAGATGGTCATTCAACTCAGACCTGCTTCCACAACTCCACCATTCTCATAATAGGAATGATTATTATCATTATTCTCATTCATGTCGCCTGCGGGATGTTATCTTTCCAATCGATCTCCTATCTCTGCTGTCAGCATCAGCCAACTTTCAATTATGCTTCCAAATTTTAGTCACAACTATAGAAAACCTCTAAATGCAGTATCGAATGACCGTAAAAGAGAGTACGCGCGCATGCACCAGCCCCTTTTTTATATCCTTTAAATCGCGCCCATTTTTCATCTGCGTAGGCGTTCTCGTTTAGCTCCGCTGCCTTTTCATTGCGAACCTTTCCACCATGTAGAGGGAAGAAGCCACAGTTTCGCCTCAAGTGCGAAACATGAATGCGACAGCAACAAATTGTAATTTTATACGAAGCAAGGCTAGTAGTTAACTCTTTTAGGATCCTATGTGGAGTAAAGGAGTACGGCCGCTCCAGTGAGCAAGGCGGTCTTTGTGCTCTCTATCGCTTCAACGCGAAGTAAGAAGTGAGAGCACAGAATCTAAAATGATATCAGCCGTGTGCTGATCTCTTTCAAAATAGCGCGCGCGACAGCACCCTTTTGATCAAAGTTCGTAGTTCCTGCCCGAGCGATGCAGATCCTCCCCCCCCCCCTTCCCCACGCCTAAACCGCGACCCCTCATGCTCATCCGCGCCATGGAGTGGGCCAGCGCGTTTCATCTCAGGAGGGTACTTGTTTGGCTAGTTGGCATCTATTCATTGCTACATTTTTGCCCACCGCTTAGAGGACGAGGACAGAACTGCACAAACACAAGCGAAAAACTTTCAACTGGATTTATGGGGTGGGCAAATGATGTTTTATACTTATGCGTATGTGATCTACCTTGAGTCCCTTCTTGATATAGACATGTCTATTCACGGACGCAATACCACACTTACTCGTGTGGTCACTGCAACATCGAAGCTTTTTATACATTTATAAATATACATTTTTAAACAAAACAGAAACGTACAATGATGTCAGTGGCTAGCTCTTTATTGCAGGTAGTCAAGAAACCCCAGACAGAGTGAGTGCACAAAAGAAATCCCAGAGCGAGAATGAGCATTTTCGCGGCACCGCTGCGATACCGTACTTTCACGACGCCTCTCATCGTCTGAAAAAGTTTGGAGGCCGCGTCGCTGTGAAAGGGGTTTTTACGGCGCCCCGTAAGCTGTCGTCACTATGCAAGGTAAAAATAAAAAATGTGTGACGGGAACAAATGCTTGCACAACCAAACACAGAAACCGGTTTGTGGATTGTGCTGAGAAAATGGCGTACGAGAGTCCGCGCACATGCGGAAAGAAAAACGTAGGCCAGACGGGAACGTGCCTCAATGAGCGACTTCGACAGCGCAGCAACAATGTGCACAAATCGGTGCAAGGGCACCTAGGATTCCATTATCGAGATTGCGGGTGCCAGCCGAAGTTCCATGAAAGCAAGGTATAGGCACAATAATCAGATGACGCGCGATATGATTGAGGCGCCCGAGATTATTCGCCTGGGGGAAGGCTGCGTCAGTATGGCTTCTTTGGGACTAACGCAGAAAAAATTTATGTATCTAAATTCATCATGCAGAGCTAGGCAATAGGTGCGTGTTTTCTCGGCATGAGTGGCTTCCGGTATTGTACTTTTTTTTAATGTAAATGTATCAAACGCTTCAATGCTACAGTGACAACACGATTAAGTGTGGTATTGCGTCCGTGATCAGACATGTCTATATCAAGGAGTGGCTCAAGATGCGTCTCAGACGCATATGTATAAAGCATCATTTGTCCACCCAATAAATCCAGTCCAAAGTTTGCGCTTGTGTTTGTGCAGTTCTGTCCTCGTCCTCTAAGCGGTGCGCAATAACGTAGCAACGTTTCATCTCTGCTTGGGCCGCGCCCGTCGGCAGGCTTCGCACGCCTTCACATGCACATAGAACATATGACACGCGGGGCGATAACCTATTTAGAATTCGCACAGAACATGACGGCGACGACATAAATGTGCTTCAATTGAGCAAGTGTTCGCTAGCTCTAAAGTACTCATTTTCTATTATTTTAGTTTTATTAGACAAAGTGACGTTTTCATACATATAAAGTACGGCAGCAGGAGAACGCGCTGCTTGCATTTTCTGCGATCGGACTCAACTAGGTTACACCTATCAGCTCAGTGGTGCCAATCACATCAGAATCTACAGTAATACTGTAGTTGAAAAGCCGCCGCCGCAGACGGACCGCTGACGCAGACGGACTAGAGAAAAGCAAAGTAGTTGCCGACGTAATTGCTTAATGCTATAATGCAACCCTATATGTGTTAAATAGCGCGACCATTCATTTTTTGGCTGTCCATGGCGTGCTGAACGCGAGGCCCCACACATTACATGGCAATTAGTTTCTGCAGTTAGGAGATAGCAAGAAATTGTTGGTTAAAGCGAATTTCTTACCTTTCGTGAGTGGAAATGAGGTTTAAAGGGCCCCGCTGAGCGGTTAAGGAGGAAAACACTTCTAAAGCTTAGCTTATCTCTCTATAATGTCATTAGGCTGCGGCGCTCTCGCGTAGCCAGAGGGCCATGACCTTTCTAAGAAAGTTCGGTTTCCATTTACGAGGAAGCCGTCGAAGTGTGCGTAGTTTTGCAGCCAACGGGGCGATAGAAAATTTAGTATGGAAGTCGGCGCATCAGGCTATAGTTTACGACCAAGACAGCCGAAGCAATATTGCAAAAAGGGGATGGCAGCATAACGGAATATTAATACCGTCCTTAAATAATGCGAGAAAGCGGCGTGAGTTTCCTAACGGCCCTAAATTGTAAATCTAATCACGCGGTCGAACAGCCCGGCTAATTTCGTTAAGAGTTTATTTCAGGCGTCGAAGACAGCCACCACTGCGACGCCCCCGTAAGTGGAGACGCGCACTGCGGCACTGATGACGCGCGAAGGCCGTTAATTTGGGCCAGCGTCCGGGCTTTTCTCGCCACCCGGGCGCAGCAGCTCGTCGAGTTTTGGTGTGCGACTGCAGTCCGGTGATTAGGGAAACGCTGGCCATTGCACAGCAGCGCCAGCGAGTTAAAGAGTACCAAAAAGGGACACGATGATTACCAGCTAAAAGTAAAAATAAATGAAACAAAAGCGTCAAAATGAATTGTGCTGCCCGCTTCGTGACCGTATGCGAAACGCACACCCGCCCCACTAGAGCGGGCGAAAATTATTCGCCCTTTCAGGCTGGGTGCGCGGAATTTGAGATACGGTCAGCCCGTGGAGGCACTCATGCGTCCAAGAGCATACCATCGTGTTGCGCCATCCTCATTATTTCACTGCATTTGCACTCTTTTTGTTACCGCTGTGGAAATGATGAAGAGGTATACGGCGACCACTGCGTTTGGAAGTGAGAGTTATTTTGCTGACGGGACGGCGGAAAGACACGACAGCTTTTGCGACGAAGTAACGCATTGTGAACTGATCCTTCTTTTTTACATCTTTCTACACGTGTTAATCACGTAAACCTTGCTACAATCAAATCAACCGCCGCACAAGATTGAATATTTACACAGCCTGTCTGTGGTTGGGGTATGATGGAAACGCCGATGAGGCGTTCTTCTGGTTCCTTCACAAAGAGTTTGACATTTTTCTGGTGTGAGGGGCTTGAAATAGCAAAAAAACGAACAAAAGGGGCCATAGAAAACAACTCTAGACACTTAACACAGCTGAAGGCATCTTAGCGTGGCAGATGAGAGGGTCATCTCATGCGGCCATCACAGATATAGCTTTGAGCTGCACCTGCGTGGGTGCTTGATCATTGCAGCAGGGCTGGTTGTATAGGTGGATTATGATTTTACATTTTTTGTGCATCGATCTCCAGTACACAAGTCAACAGTACTCGTGGTTGCGACAACCGGCCATGCAGTGGAAAGTAGAGCGAACACATGAAACAAATTAAAAGGCAGGGCATTTCCTGGAAAAAGGCAGAGATATATTTGCATCTAAAGCACGTGATGCGTGTTCCATTTTCCCTGTTTCCTTTTTTTTACGTAAAAGCGTCCACTCAGAATAGAATGTGTATCGCCCACAATAAACAATAAAAGCTGAAGCAGCTTCACTGCTTAACGTCGCGAAGGCTAGTAAAACAGCAGAGCTGGTGGCATCTCATTGCTAGGCCTGCATCGGTAAAAACGAGGTAATACACAATACACATCTTCCTCCTGTTCTCCCAACCAAATGCTTTACACAGTCTTACTTTCTCTTTTATTTTCTCTCTTTCTTTCTCTCTTTACTTCTTTGTTTCTTTCTCTCTCTCTCTCTCTCTCTCTCTCTATCCCTTTCTTCTTCTGCAATGTTGAAGAATCACAAAGCAAGTACCAAGATGAATGAATACGATGAGAAGAAGGACGAACAAGGCGCTGGTATAGTTGCGCTGTGGTTCATCATGCATCACCAACTTGACCTTTTCACGTTGCTAAGCTTTATTATTTTTCTTTCTTTTTCAATCTTTCCTTACTTCTTTCTTTCTTTTTTCTTTCTTTCTTTCCCTCTCCGTTGCACATATACTTTTGCCCGCGGATTTAATTTTTATTGGACCAATGGCGAGCAATAGGTCTTGTCCCATTACTGTGTCCCATATCTGCTAGGAACTGCGAACGCTCCCCGGAGAACAACGTCAACCTTAAGCATCTCTGCGGTTAAAGGGGCCCCGCACCCAAATTTCACCCACGTAGTTTTACGCTGCAACGCTTCCTTATAACGTACTGGGATAAATGCGAAAAAAAAAACATGGCTGGTCCCTGCGTCATAGAAATCGGTATAACACGGAAGTGAAACGTGTCGTCACAGACGTAGTGGAGCGTTTGTCGGGCATTCTTTCGCCCCAAGGGTGAAGGAATGAATGCTACAGCAACAAATTGTAATGTCACGCGAAGAACGGCAAGCAGCTCGAAACTTGCAACGTGCTGCTGAAGCAGAAAGGACGCACGAAACGAACATACACAGGATGAGCGCGAACTGACACAGTTGTAACCTATTTTTGTGTGAGCAGCGCGCTCCTTTCGCAAAGGCGGCCACTGCAGTGAGCGAAGTGACCTTCGTGCTCTCAACGCAAACTTCCGGTGAGAGAACAAGACGTACAAACCTCCGCCATCACGAGACAAGCGCGCACGAGCGACCACGCCCTGTAGAGGCGCGCACTCATCGCTACGCGTGGGGTGGCGATCTTTAAAGCGCGCTCTTTGAGCCCTTCGCGCCATATTGCTAGTGATAACGAAAACACGCTGATGTACGGCCGATCTCCGAGTACCGCCATCGGCAAATGGTGTATATAAATAGCTCGACGTTAGCATGGCGAAGAACGTGCCGTCTGTGGCTTAATCTTTTCGCGCCCCGCGCTGCGGAGCGAGGGGTCGTAACTTCGACTCCCGGTGACGGAACTTTTTCTTCTAGTTTTTTTCTTTGCCATCTGTTAGTCTTTATATTTTACAACGTCATATCCGTGACGAAAATACGTCAATAGAGCCTTGGTGGACCCCGGCATAAATCACTTTCGTGTTAAAAATGGTCGATTCCTCTGTCGTAGGAATCGGTATAACACGAAAGTAAAACGTGTCTTTACGGAAGTAGTCGAATCTTTACTGTACATTGGTATAAGAGAGCCTGCACAATGTCTATTGGTGTTTGGCAGCTATAGCTCCGTTTAACGTGGATGCACCCACGTTGACGCTTGGTGGCACATCTCCATCCCGACGATTAACGTTTATGATCAATGATTAAACAAAGGTTTGTGGTAGCTGTAGTGGTTAACGGTGAGAGTGTAATCAGAGAAAGCGGTGTGACAGCCAGAAGAGCGTCGCTAGTTGGACGCAGAACATGAGCTAAGGTCGCCATCCCGCCGCATGTTAAAGAGTTATTGAACACCATGGCGGGACTAAAGGGAAACGCAACGCGAGTCGTGTCTACCCTCTAGCCCGGCCGCGATTTTTCTCGGGGTGAGCGTAAGCGGGGAACGCGGTGTTAAAGGAGAAGCAGCAACGCACGCGAGGCAGGTCGAGCACTAGTCGACCTACCTCGAGGTCGTCAACAACGCCGGGCACGAGCTGAACAAGACCGTCACAAGGCGCGTGCGAAGCTTGCCAATGAAACTTCCGAAAAACGTGCTAGGTGGAGGACCCGCCACACTTACGCACTATCAAAGCATTTGTACAGCACTCTACGCGCACGCCAGGGATCGGCACCCATATGCTTGCGCGTAACTAGTGTTCACGAACTAAAACATTGGTTTTCTTTTTTTGTTTTCTCCAACTATCCTTCATTCTTGCTTCGGACATTGTTTTCTTCGGTAGAGTTTTGGTGATTTTCACGACTGTGATCGAGTGTATGACCAGCAGTGCGTAGTTGAGCTAGTATAAGATAACAATAGTGCCTCCGACAAAAGGCATGGGAGTTAGCTTACGCAGCATCGCTGTTTTAGATGTGCCAGTCGTGTAGACTGACGTACGTACATATGCCAAAAATATTTTACAGCTTAAGCTGTTATGGGCTTGCTCTGAGAGACGTTTTTGTTGGCGATGTTGTGCGTCGCTGCTGCTGTCGTCCGTCGCTGCTATCGCCAGAAATAAGAAAGGGCATCCCAGTTACCACCGGGATCGAACCCGGCGACTCTCCGTGAGATGCAGGCTATTTAGTGGTTGCATATTTACAGGGTATGTAAAGGGAGGCGCCCTTAGTCCAGGATGCCACGAGCTTGCGCAGCGTCCTGGGCTCTCGCGACCAGCCTTAGCCGATCGTTGAGGTTGCACCTGGCCAAGGCTCTCACCCAAAACGCTTGGGTGGGGTAAGGTTTGGGGAAGTTTGGAGGCGATTTTTGGCAGCCTCCTACCAAACGTTTCAGAGCCGTGGGTTCTACTCAGAAGCGGCATTGCGGAGAAATTTGAGCAGGGGTTATCTGTTGATTTGTGTGGGAATGTGTTGACTTGTCGAGCCCAGACTAAGACCCTTCCAGCACAAAACTGAAAATTGGGCTAGATGGTGGGGATTCATTGTGGGCGAAGCGCAAAAAACGTAGACGGAAAAGAGGAAAACGACACAAGACAGGCGCTAAACTTCAACTGGTTTTTTAATCGCAGAAATCACACGCAAGAAAACTAACAAAGCAACCACGGCAAAACACAGCCTGATAACAAAAGAACGAACACTACATCCAACTGTCTGAACAGGCGAGGAACGCGTGCACCACATGGGTGACGTGTCCCTTTGCAAACGACCTTGCTGCACCACGCGCATGCCTACCGCTTTTCCAAGAAGTGTATTTCATTATGTGATAGTGCCACAGACGACTGGCTGATGCATGAATTTCCATGTTTATTTATCTGGTAAGCCTCCACCACTTGCAAGCGACACGGTGTCCGTACTGCCGATATCCGCGTCTTTCGCAACGTACTTTTCAAATTTCAATACTCACTTGGCCGCGTTTTAATAAATGTGTGCCGCTCTGAGCCATCACTTTCCAGCCGTAGTAGTCGCCATCAAACAGTTTACGATGGGCTCTTAAGGCACGTTCACAACGAACGCGAAGCACGCAAGCGGGCAAGCGGATTTTCAAAGCGGAGTGGCAGCGAGACTGCGTGGCTGTTCAGATGGACCGCGTTGCCTTCTGGCCGCTGCTCCACGGGAATAAAGCAATCCACCAATCCACGGCGGACGTCTCGCCATCTTGCGGCACTACGCAATACTGCGCGCGCGCTTCTCGGGCCCTGATTGGCACCTTTTCCGCGCAGAGAAAGTCGATCCGGGAGCGATCCGGGCAAGCGGCCGCGGGATTTCCGCTTTTGCGAATAATCTGTGTCCGCCTTCCGGATCCGCGCTCGGTGTGAACGCGCCTTTAAAGACTGCTACTCGAGCTTACGCTGCTACTGTGCTGTTTTTTCCTCGCGGGATGGCGTAACTTTTTCTGTCTACCGTGCTGACACAGCGGCTACGTAGCGCTGAGCTTGAACTCACGCGTTGAGTCGCAGTGGTGGTGGCGGCAATATTTAGGCACTCATGGTAGTCGGGCCTGCGTTGTTCTCAAGAAGAAAACAGTGGGCTCGACATTTCAGGAAGGATACAACACTTACGACCCTTGCTCTTTCACGTTACCGTTACCTGGGCAGTGCGCTGCAGGGTGCTGGCCTCCTCTGCGCTTAAACCTGTTGCCGTGCCTTGATCCAATCCAATATCAACGTGGCATACGGGTCACGCCTCCATGTCTATTAAGTTTTCCTATGCTACGCGCACCGGAGTGTTAATTTGTCTTGGCTTGTACCCGATTCCCAGCCCCTATAGACTGATGATCGCCTACGCTCAGGATTCAAGCATGACATGGAAAATGACTTTTCCGTCTGGCAACATGCATCTACCACCGCGACAGTTGGTCTGCACAGCACTGTATATAAACGTCGGCCTACAACTATCCAGATTGGGCTCGACATCGCAAAAAGGACGCAAAGCTTACGGCGCTTGCTCGTTCAGGTTAGTGACTTGATTAATGCTTCTTGTGCAAGAAGTAGTAACTGTTGCCGCCTTGCGATGTCGCGCCACCCCAGGGATTAGATATATTGATGCGACTGTTATGTACGGCGTATGATGCATGTAGTGACATGTGTAACATTTTATTAAAGGGACTAAAGGCAAATAAAAAAGTTTATGTTAGAGTGAAAGGTCAATGTTTGAGAACGTCTAAAACGTCCATATAATCAATAGCAGTGCTCTAGTAATCGAGAAATTAAGGTAAATGTAGGACACTATATGCGCCACCAGTGGGACGTTTTGGAACGAGCCTGATGACGTCAAGAATCCTGAATACAAATTATCATTAGTATTCAAGCTACTTATGATAGAAAAAAGAACATTCCGAGCATTGCAAGACGTAATAAAATGCGGCTTGTGCGTTTCTGTTTGATTCATGGGAAAAAAAGCTTGACGTTACAGTGGAAAAAGACGCGGGTTGTGCAAAAGTTCTGTTTTCGCAGGGCTGCGCTCCGCTCGCGCGGTCGCGTCTCAGTGGTAGTTTCGTTATCGCGTACTGCTGCGTGTGCCTTGCCAGCGCCTCCTCTATTTTTCAGTGCCTGGGCGAACGCTCTCCTCGGGCCGTCGAGCGTGCGCTCCGCGTCCGCTCGCCGCTGCCGCGTGGTGGCGCTGTGCCAGTAGACTATAGCATAGATTTAATCAATGTAGATAAGGTATTAGGCCAACATGAAACAAGGAAGTTTTTTTTTTTTCTGTTTTCTTTTTTTTTTTTCTTCGAGCCTGGTGGCAGACATGTCACCGCCCCGTTTTAAAGGGGACGCTCATAGCATCCATCCATCCATCCACGGGAAACTGGCGCTGAACGGCCGCGGGTATCACGAAGCTCACAAATTCGTGTATGCATCCGAATTTAATTGCATTTGTGCTTCTTGCAGGCTTTCACAGGTACAGGGGGATGGAAAGAAACGCGAACATAACGGCGCGCTGTTTTCATCGCGCTCTAACCGTGGTGGCAATAAAAAGATGCTTAATGGTCTTTTATTGTGTCATGGATGACGTCGTGTTCTTATCAATCATCGAGGCTATAACCACTTGAAAATAGATGCGAAACAGCAAAGAATGCCGCATGTTCGCGTGTTTTTTCATCCCCGCTGTAAGTATTCCGAAAGCAGACTGTCAGGCCGTGGTGCCGGTTCGATACTTGCACTCGAGTTTGATAGTATTCGCGTTTTATTTTCTATTTCAGTCTATTGCAACCGCCCCAATGCCTTAGTATGTCATACTGTTGTGTTCCACTCTGCAAATGGAACTGAAAGAAATCACGATTGTCTTTTTTTTTATTTCCTTTTATTGATGAAGAAAAAAATCTCACAGGGTCCCTTATGCATTCATCTAAGACGACTGAAAGGCGTAAGCCATCTTCTTATTTTCTTCTATTCAATATAGTGAACATTTCCTGCCTCCCTCCGAGATATTTCTGCGCCTAACGTGGTTTTCTTACAGCCTCAAAGATCGGAGGCAGTGCAAGCTTTCTGCGCATCAGCGGAGGCATGCACTGCCTCAGTGATCGGCCCATTTTGACCAAGCGAAGATGTAATATGACGACGTCACGTTATGTGACGTCATGACGATGTCACAAAATTTTATGATCTGTGACGTCATATGATGACGTCATCACGTAATTATTTTTTGCATCACTCGTGCTGACGCCGCCGACGGTCAATTTTAATACACTGTTCGGCTGTCGTTCCATGAAATTCCAGCTGCCGCTGGTGTTCGGTAGAGGTGGCTTGCAGTAATTTGGTGGGATAATTGGTCTCCTAATACATCTTCAATGTACACTCGAATATGAAGCCGTCGTTTACGGAGCGAAGATTTCATAGAATATAAGAAGCGGCGGCTTACGAAGGATGCAGTAGCGTCACTCTTTGCAGACTACCCTTCACGTTTGCAGCCCAAGGTAACAACTGAATCAAGCATGGCAAATATCCCTAAACGTGACCGTGTTGCGTCCGAACAGTCAACAAATGCATGTAGTGCCAGTAGCAACGCTGCCTCGCGATCGCCGCCATGTGCATGCAGCGCTGACATTAAGTCCCGAAGCTGAAGAATCGGAGCCCATGGGCACTACATGCGCTACCAGCGAAACAACCGACAATCATTATATGTACATTGTCACTGGAAGCAGCTTAGTGACATTTTATGCTATTTAGCGCATGAACTCATGTCTTGCGTATAGTGTGCTACACCAGTAGACGGTAGCACCCATCGGGGAACTTTAAGCGCCCAAGCTTTCAGTATTAGCTCTTGGCAAATGCTACTTTCGAAAATCGACTTTCAGACAGTCAATAACCGACTCTCAGTCAAGCGAACGTAACGGAGACAAAACAATTTTCCGCGCATCACTGGCATGCGCTCTCTGGTATCGGGCTAGCAGACGACGCGCGAGCGTCTCGATCAAATAGCCGCGAAAGACACATGCCTTCGAAATGGGCTGGTTGCCCGAAACGACAAGTGCTTCATGATTCCAGTTTACAAGTTTTCATTATACTTTAAACAACGCGAATACAGCCGAAAACTGAACCGTATAGTAGCTTCGAATGCAGTCACGGCATTCGTTTCCGCGAGCGACGACGCGACGGCTGGTCTACTACGGTGGCGGCGCCCGGTGGCTAAAAGCCGCACTAACGCCGACGGTCGGTTCCCATTGCGCTCCGCTCCTTCGCCCAGGCACAGAAAAATAGAGGAGGCGCTGGCCTTGCACGCTCATGAAAATCGCTCTCACGGAAAGTTTGACAAAATGCCGTGTCCGTGTGATGCTGTGTAATGTGCCCTTCAGAGAAGAAACCACAGCGTCGGCTGCCGGGCAGTAAAGGCAGGCAGCGTTGGTCAAGGCAAGTGCTACGTCAGGAGGCCTTTCCAGGCGCGCGATTTGAAGTGCGCTAACGCTGTGCGGACCACTAAAATCTGATTTTCATTCAAAATAAGCATTTCCTTGGCACGAAACAAGCACTACGAGGTTTCTGGAACGCTATTTCAACAATCAACACCGACTTAACATTTGCCTTTAGCGTCCCTTTAATACTAGATGGTGATTTAAAATTAAATCCGCGCCCTATGAATAAGTCTCAGGCCGACGCATTCGCCTTTGCCATTGAAGGAATACCTTATCTCAAGGAAAGTGTTGAGGCATTACTCTCGAAGCATGCTACCGCTGAAATCGAAACAACTCAAGCGTAAAGCAGAAATGCTAGAGAAAGCCAACGTTACACGTCTTCTATACAGGGCTGGTGCGGAAGTCGACGCCCTTTGTATCGTGTCTGACAAATCATAAGCGGCTGAGATGGAAATTAAACACAAATACGAAGGAGACTCCTCTGGAAGAAGAAGCAAACGCTATCTGCATATCACCGCAGTCTCTCCGGCGGTGGACACTTTACACAATATGACGAACCGGCTGTCTACAATTACAAATAATCGCGATGATGTGGGAAATACGCTGCGTTGGTCAAGCCCTTTCTTTTTAGGTCTAGAAGACGACTCCAGTGAGGAGCTGGCTGCTTCAGAAAAGAAGAGTGTGAAATTCCCCTTTGATAACTTACGCATTTTTATATTAAGCTCACCATTAGAGCGTCTTCACAGGCTCGGCAGATTCGAAAAATAAAAACTTAGGCCTATCATCGCCAAGTTTACCTTTTTCGAGGATAAATAAGATTTTGCCACATGACAACGCGATACGCGGGTGATAGGATTCCGGAATATGTTAAGGCTGACAATAAAGCTTTCAGTTTATCTGTGCACAACCTTCGCATCGATGCTAATGTCTTTTTGATAGTTCAAACAACGTGGCCGTGCATTCTACGAGATAGTGTAAGGCTAACACGCGCACGCGTAAGCAGAGAGGGTTAAGATTGCCGTTATCCTCTGTATCTTACACTAACATTTGAAGTCTGCTATGATGTTTTCCGCGACATGATAATATGTCAAATAATACTATGTCGCAGAACCAGAGTTCGTATCCGCCTCCAACCCTGTTCTTTTTTTTTTTTGTCTCAATCTGCACAGGAGCTGCGACGGACAGCGCCAGAGGCGGACAACTACGCCACAATTAAGGACCGGCTGTCTTTGTGAGCTCGCAACAGCTTACGCTGGTAATAATACCGTGATTTGTAATGTTCCACCGAACAAATATATTGGCGTCTATTCGACGTCAAATCTTCCCTGGGCTACGCATGTAGCGCGGTTATCTCTTCTAAAGTTTCCCTGTCTCTCGGTTATATGCGTGTAAACTTGCATAACGCACCTTCTAATGTACTAAAATTAGCTTATTTAACCTGCATTCGTCCGCAACTATATTCACTTCACCCATAATCACCTACCTTAAACGCATGTTGGAAACTGTTCACTATAGAGCAGCCAGATTTATCTCGCTTAAATACGATCTTCTTTCTAGTATTACTCAAATGAAAGAAAACATTTCATTTCAGTCATTAGAAAATCGCCACATGATTGCTCTTCTATGTCTGTTTCATAGGTAGGTATACATCAATATACTTCACCGTCTGCCGATTCATGCTCCTGTGAGCATATACGGAGGCATTTACAGCTCACTCAGTGAAATGCGCATGCGTGGTCACACGCGGACATTTAAACCATCGACACTGCCTCTGGGAATAAAAGAAAAAACAGGGGAGAAGGGAAAGGCAGCTGCATATTGGAACGGTCTTCCGGACCACATTTCGTCCATATATAACCGCAAAGCTTTTCGTGATAACCTGATTACGTTCCTTGATAATATTGTATAATGATGTTGCACTGTACTAATTGTTACCTTTGTTTCGTTGCCTTTTAATTTAATGCTAACTTTTTCTATTACCCCTTTACTCAATGTTCTCCAATGGACCATTACAGTAATTGTGAATAAAATGCAATTATGGTATCGTAAACATCGCGCCACTCCGTTAATGCTTACCACGTTTGATAACGCTCCATACAAATGCTATGTACTCAATCTTAGAGAATAAAGCGAGTCACATTGCCAGAGTGAAGTCGACAATATCTTCACACAAGACGATGTGAGAACGAGAGATGCCGCGTCGTTTATGTCGTCCAGACTTGGCTATTCCTGAAGCAGCGTTTGATTCTCTTCTAATAACTTACCAACCCCACAAGTCCAGCACACTTCGGCGGATTACTTCAACAAATCATAAGTGTAAAGCAGAAAACACACATGCAGCGAGTCCGAATTTGCGACGAAACTCGTCAAAGTTCCACGGAGCGAGCGCTTCATTCGTGCAAATCGCGCGTGAAAGTTAAGCTCTTCTCTGGAAATGATGTCCGCAGCTCGCCGTCATCTTAATGTACCCAAATAAAACGACAACAACGGGTCGTAGATACCGACAAATCCGGCGCAGCATAAAGGGGGAACCCGCACGAGAGCCTGCCCGCAGATTGAATCCTCGTGGGTCCCCCAAACGCAAGCGCGTCCACGTCATGCGCCTGGATCAACCAAAGCCCTATTCCGCGCGTATATAGCATTACGGGCACGCTCCGGTGCCGTCGTCAAACGGAATTCAAATCAGCGTCGCGGCGGAAACGGTCCAGCGAGAGAGACCGGATAGACGGGGAACAGATCAACGCTGCGAGCGCGCGCTGCGATGAGCTGTACCCCCCTCTAGGCCTCCCGTGGCGCCACGCTCTCACAGTATGCAACCACGTAAAAAAATAGACCTGCAGAAAAATCAACAAGTTTGGTTCCAGAAGAGACGAGGAAACGGCACGCGCGTCTCTGGGGGCCAATGCGGGAGCCGCGCGTCGTGATTTCTCCCCTCTGCAATCGTGTCCACGCTTCACGAGTGTTCATCGCGCGATAAAGGCTCGAAACGAACGATATTACTACTCACTCTGCGTCGGCTTCCCCGACTTTAAATCCGCGAACTGGCGCGCCCCTCTGCGCGTGCGTGTCTGCCCATGTACAGTTGGCGCCGAAAGTTTAGAGACCACTAGGTCGGAGAAAACTTTGAATTTCCCAGCAATTTGTGAATGCATTTGGTAGAAGTGCAAAGCACATGTTCTTATCGCGTTTTAAAACAGGCCGGAAATCTTATTTCAAGGCTGCCCGTCGAAGCAGCAGGAATATCCATCTTTTTCTTGTGTCTCGCGCTCTCTAAACTTTATGACGCTGACTGTACCTGCGCGTCTCTCATTAGGGGCTTTTAGCTTGTACGTATACTTTTTTACGTGACCGTGTTGCCGTATACCGGAACGAATCTTCGCATGCGCGGGCCTTTACGGAACGTAAACTACTCGCCGGATAGGCTTTACGTTTACGGTCCTATCACGCAAATTCACCTTCTTTCATGGCTACTAGCGATATCCGCTTTGCGGATACTCGAGCCGCCGAGTCAAAAAAAGCCGGAAGTGCGAGCGCCAATTGCGATCACCTTGTTTTGAGCCGGATTACCGAAGCTAGAGCAACCTAGAATATCGATGTCGTAAACGTGAGAGCATAGAGTTAATATACTGACTCTAGAGGAAAAGCTCCCCATAGGGCCCATGCATTGAAACCTATAACCGCATGGGTTCCACCATGATGGAACAAAACGAACGTTGCCAGACCCTGGGACGCCTGCTATATTTGACGGTAATAATATGCATAAGCTACCAAAAATGCATAACAAATAAAGTTTTAATCTACCAACCTAAGCCAGATACGCGCTGTTCAGGTACAGTGTACTGTGTCAGGGAATATCAGCCATATTAGCTGTGTTTTGATGCGTTAAGCCATGCGTTAGTGTAGCGTTGTCTGTGCAGCTGGCCCGATTGATAACAGTTAACATTTCCACCTGTTTATGCATGGTTTTTACTAGGTGCGCCCTACCAAAAATGCATAACGAGTAAAGTTTCTCCGTTCGCTGGCACAAGGGTCACTCGAGAGATTCGCAGCTCGAAGCAAAGTGCGTAGGCCGTGGTCGCGCGGTACTTCGACTTGCAATGACGAGACACCTGTATCCACGTTCTTTTTCAGCTCATTGCTGCCGTACTTCAGCGCAGAGTGCCATAAAGCAGAACAATGTCGATTGCATCATGCAGCGGCGAATGTGAGTGCGACGTCGCCCGAAAGCTTCAATGAAAACTAAAGATACGTGACACACGAAATTTTATCGCCGTTAAAAGAGTAAATAAAAACTTTGGTTGCGCCTAGTTGGTACATAACTTTCAGTGCTTGTCTCATCTCTTCGTTGCCGTCCGTCCTGGTTCGCACTGAAGTTTTCAGCTTGAAAAAAAAAAAAGGGCTGTCACATGAAGTAGAGTGGTACGTGGCAACAAAAAACGCACACAACGGGACACTATGGCAACTACGAGATACACGGCGTAAACGAAGTTTCAGGGGCTTTAACCCGACGCGGAAACCGGTGCAATAAGCCGCAAGCGCACTCTCGAGTGTTGGTCGTGTTGGTGTTGATATGGTGGCGCCATCTAGTAAACCAGCCTCCAAACGCTCCTTTCCGCGCACAGTAAATTGCATAAATAGCCGTCGTATTCTTTCGTAAAAGTATTTAAAATAAACACAAAATAATATCCGCGCGTTTTTAATTGTACAAATGCTTCTTTAAGATTGATATGTGATGGCAAGAATGACAACGTTCCAAGATGTCAGCGCTCTTGTGGTTAGCAGTCTCGCGGCCCAGCTTCTCCTCAGTCAGTGTATTAACTCTATGCGTGAGAGGACTAAAGCCGCTGACAGCATAGAGTTTCCTAAAATTAACTAGAGGGGACTCTGGCACTGCGATCATTCAGCCACCATGGGAATGATGGGTAGTACACGGGTTTGCCTAGTCTTCGTGCTTTCGGGCTTCGAACGCACTTGTGGCTTTGGTTATTGTTGTCTTTTGGTTTCCTTTCGGATAAAAGAATGGATCGATGTGAACTTCGTGACCAGATTTGAATTGGTGAGCCTAAAAGGGTTAAAGTAGTGAAGTCGAACTGCTGACTTTTGCTGAACTTTGTTTTGCGACAAAGCAGATATAGGCGACGCGAAGCCAGACGGAGCCGAAAGAACGAAGTTTAGACAAATCCGTGTACTACCCATCATTCCCATGCTGGCTGAAGCGCCATGCATTGCAGCTCCCATAGACACTAGCGCCAGAGTTCCCTCTAGTAAGTATTGTAGGAAACTCTATGCCTGACAGGCTAGATAGGTGGCGCCATCTAGCGGGGCCAAGATTAAGCAGGCAAACACAAAATTGTTATGCAGAAGCATCGTGCTATAATTTCCAGTGTAAATGCCTTGCAACGGCATAATTACGAAGGAGTTGCCTTCTAATCAGTTTTTCCTTCAAGAACACTAGGAGAACACTCCTTCAAGAACACTCCATGACTGTGGTTGCACGAAACGTCGTAACCCGGAATTTCTACACCCCTTTGCGTATACCGGGATACTGCACACGCTAAAGACCTCTCTTATGGTTTTGCCGCGGCAGTAATTCAATACCATCTAAATTAAATATAGTTTAAATGCAGTTATCATCACCATTTAGTGGTTTGCGCAAACGTAAAGGTTCACGTTTACGTACGTACGTAAATGTTTACGCATGGGGAGCTAAAACTTTTCTAAAAAGACATGCGTTCCGGTAACACGGTAACGTTAAAAAGAATACGTACAAGCTAAAAGTCCCTATTATCTGTGTGGTGCGGTAACATCTCTGTTGGGCGCATTTTGTGCGTGCTTTCGTGCATTTTTTAAGGACGTCCAAACGTCCACCATTTCTATACTCCACTGTGTCCGCACTGGGTGATCTGTATCTGTAAAGTCCCACGGCGACACTTCTGTCGGCGGAAGTGTGCTATGCTACAGCGAGTGCTTCTGTATAACTAAGGTAACAAACCAGCCGCAGCGTTCCTATAGCTTCTTAATTTGCTTGGCTTTTCTTTGCTTTTACTTCCTCTCTCTCTCCCTGTGTATCTATGTACCTTACATGTAACTATACGCCAAAATAAGATATTAAAAAACAAAACTACAAAACGCGTTAATCAGACATGCTGATTTACCATATGTTACTTACCTACCCAGAAATGCTTTTGCTACCGCTTGTGGGTGTAGTGTGGTGCAGGAAATGAAATGTACACATACGTTCTTCGAAGAGCTATCTTAACATGGAGCTTTTTGGCTTATAATATACAGACGAGTACAACGGGGAGAATTAATGTATCGTACTCCTCGATAAGAATACACTCCTGCTTTCGCTTCTGCTTGCACCTTGAAGACGGCGTCTTGAATTTAAGGCGCGATGGAACTCTTTAGTAAATATTCATTCATAAATGTGAAGCACACGCAATTATTGCTTCGCTCGAGTGATGAATAATATTCTCAGTTTGGTTCAAAAACACAGCGCTCACAGTGACAGCAACGTTTAGGGCTGCACCATAGCTCCTTGCAAAACCTATGTACGCAGTAAGTACTGTAAAATAATAGTAATAGTAATAATAATAACAATAACCCTTCCTTCTCGGGAAAAGGGGGGCAAGAGAAACTTCGCGCGCGTTCCTGACCCACTTTCTTTCTTTCTTTCTTTCTTTCTTTCTTTCTTTCTTTCTTTCTTTCTTTCTTTCTTTCTTTCTTTCTTTCTTTCTTTCTTTCTTTCTTTCTTTCTTTCTTTCGCATTGCGAATCCTCCCTTTTTTTTCCTTACTCTATGCCAGGAATCGGACCTTCCCCAAACGGGCTTAGCGGCCGCAACAATCTGTTGCTGCAGGCAGCAACGACGATCATGCGTGAAACAATGATATGAAACAACGAAAGACAACAATGAAATGTGGCAACGTGAAATAACAAGTGACCTCGATAAAAGAACACATTGTCATATCAGCAACGGCTGATGGCCAACAAGCCCACGATCGAGAGAGCATCACTTACCGGAAAACGGCGCATGCGTAATACGCGTATATGTGACCGGCGCACCTTCGAGGGCCTCATTTGTGTACACCCGCATTTCTGTACACTCGCCAGCGCCAGGTTTTTCGCGAACTATGCCACCGCCGCCATCGAAATCTGTAGCTCACAAAAGCTTCGCTTAAAACGATGGTAATAAGGAACAAATGGGATGCAGCAGGCAGATGAGGATAACACATATTATGCACATGCCAGTAACAACGCAGAGAGCAACCAAACGCCGGCTGTGGAATGTCGCTCAGCGCCTTTGAAAAGCTACTTGAGAGACCTTAGCGGCTCAAGATGTGGAATTACTGGCGATAATGCTTGCCGTTACGAAAATTATGGATGCGTATCATGCGATTGTAGTTAGAACAGACAGCCAAGGCACTTGCAGGGACATTTCAAACAATTGCCCGCCATTCCACTTACGCGCAAAGCTCCACATTTAAGTGTATGCTCACCCATTCCCACACGGTCGCATTCGATGGGATCCAGGCCATCAGGAATTGCGAGACACACACACATACACACACACACACGCACACACACACACACACGCGCGCACGCACACACGCACACTCACGAACACGCACACACACACGCGCACACACAAACACACACACACGTTAGTGTGTGCGTGTAAGTAACGTTTGTGCAACTAACTTCTCTTTTTATTACCCCAAGAAGAAAAAGCTTCCGAACTGCCACTTTCGATAACGTAAATTAGTGGCTCCCCAAAAGGCACATAAACAAGAAAGAGCGAAATTACAAGACCGGGGAAGCTGAAATTAACGTTAGTAGAGGGGTGTAATTGGCCAGTTGGTCCATGATGGTGAAGCGCTAAAAGAAACGAAGACTACGAAGAACACAGGACGCAGCGCTACTAGCAACTGAGTTTATTTTGAAAACAACGCCCTCATATATACAAAATGAATCGTGAATCTATACCAACACGCCCAACTGGCACTTATTCTAAAGGCCAGTTGGTATCTGTTCATAAGCAGCACAGAGTAAATCGTAGTGGTATTTGTATCACTGCCGGTAACGGTCTGGCTGATAAGGCTCTCCGGTCTCTCATAAAGTCATATCTGCACAGCTATAAATCCATTGAAGAGGGCGAACACTGGAAGAGAATGTCCCTTGCTTTCTTGCTTCAGCAACAGCGAACTAATTGTGGAGCTACCTCACCGCATGTATCACTCGAGTAGGTATACCCTGGACGCACTTTTAAGCTTTTAAGTTCCACCTAGCCTCTCCCGCGAGGATGCAGCACTACTATAACGCCTATGGTTTGACGTGGTGTATGAAAATGTGTATTTCAATGCATTAAAGATTTCGTGCCCCAGAAGATTCGGTGCCGGCGTCGTCGGCGTTGTCCGTGAGAGAAAAATCCAAATGGACGCAAAGAATAACAATCAGGGTCCGCTTCGTAATCGAATCCACACATTTTGCATGACAGTCAAGTGTCCTACCATAAAGCCACGCCAGTGCTTGAAAGTGCTTGAAAAACCCCCTATAGAGGCGTCATCTCCGGTGAGGAGTCCCCTTAACAAGCGTATCATTGCGTTGCAGAAACGTGCAATCTCACCAGGCGTCATACCAAGTGAACAGCGCAACGAGTGGGTTGCCTAAAGCCGCCCACCTGTTACAAAAACAAAGTAATGACTCGAGGGCTTGTTTCTTTGTTGTACACAACTTAATGAAGCCAGCAAACGATGAAGCGAAGAAAAGAATAGGGGGACATCATTTGTAGTTTATAACTGTAGTGTAGTAATTACGACCTAAATGGAAATGAGTTAAAATGGACGAAAAGATACCTTTGTCGTCGTTGGGGCCCGAACCCGCAACCTACGAAGTAAGGTTGTGGGCTGTAAGGCTGTTGTGCCACATATTTATCCGTGCATGTAAAGCATCTGCATCCTTTTGTACAAATGATCAAACAGCCACTACAGGTGACACAGTTCTAAATTCTTTAAGTGCAGAGGAAAAAGCTAAAAACCCAGCCATATTTCAGCTTAGCACTAAAGCTCAGCGTTACGGAAGCTATGACTAGATGATATTTATCCAACAAGAGATTAACAAAAAAAGAAGAAAACCTGCATCAATTTAATTTTTTGCTGACGACAACCTTGATACAAAGCGTGGCCCTCGCTAAACGGAGGCGCTGGCTAAACAAAAGATATTTTCTTTACTCTCTCTTTGTAAGCTCCCAATAACTGATATTTGTCGAATTACCCTTTTTGTAACGACCTGTAAGGGCTTATGATTACTCAGACAGATTATATTCATCCGATAAGAAACGAGCACAGGCCTAGTCTAGCTGACGAACATTACAAGGGCTTAAACGTTATCACCGCCCTCATACTTTTACTTAATGACGTACGTCGGGACTAAAGCAAGCAATTTTTGTGTGCGCAATTAATTACTCGCTTTTTCGTTCAGGACCCGTAACAAATGTAAACACGTTTCCCGTACGGCTAGTGGAGCAGAAACACGCGAGCACAGTAACGAACCATTGCAAGCAATGCGGCAGATTACAAGAAAACAAGAAGCTTCCTGGTTTTTTTTTTCTCTATTTTAGTTTCGGGACGCGTACTGTAATGAAATTACACGCGATACATGCGTGGGTGAGCGCTTCGCTGCCTTTCTTTCATATATGGGCATGTTGTAAACAGCGCTATCAGTTCAACAGGCTGGCCCTGCAGGCTACGCACCCAGCAGGACCATGCGTCCGATGTAAACAGGATGAAAACAGTCGTGATACGCTCACATCAACACACTACTGCGTCCCTGTTTCCGGGAGCTGGGTCAGCTGAGGCGTTTCTGCGCGTGGTGCTAGTAATTAACAACGCGTGCAGACGCTCAAAAGTGTGGTGACAACAGGAAAGAGGAAGATTAGGGAGCTCGTAGGAGTAAAACAGAGGCAAGCAAGCCAGGGGAAGACTATAACACGAAAAAAAGGCCTTTCGGGTCGCTGGCGATGAATGCCTCTTAAAGCTTTATAAATGGACGCTTCTTTCAGGGTGTCCTTGGGCCCGGCGCAGCTGTGCCTGGCGTACGTCGCAGTGAGGGGGCCGCTGCAACTACGCTGCAACCGGCCTTGTCCACGCGCTACTGATATCGTGTCGCAGCACGCTACGATGCAATTTTGAGGCGACTCGGCACAACGGAAAAAGGACGCCACCCACGCACGCAGGAGCGCGCTCGATCCCTCGATCGCGCAAAATAAAAGAGCAAGAAGAATCGAGACCGAGTTTAGTTCGTCTTATCTCTTAGTGGAAAGTTAAATAGAATGTTAAGCGCAAGAATTAGAGACGCGGTAGAAAGAAGCGGAAAAAAATAATTTTCCGCAATCATCCGCTGTTTCCATGCGGATTAGGCTAAGCGGGAACCGTCGGTGTTTGATCTCCATAGCGTAGAAGCGAGGGACCATTTGTTAAGTTTAATCCAGCCGCTCGGGGCT